>NW_012192709.1:0-29358 GCF_000956335.1 Plasmodium fragile | reverse complement strand
TCTTTTTATAATTGTTATTACATTAATTTGTGAAGCGTAATCCAAGAGAAACATGTTTTACGAGAACATATATATATATATATATATATATATATATTTCTCTCTTATATTGTAAGATACAAGCATATATACGCAGATACATGTGTATAGAATTTGTAGTTGTGTGTAAACCTTGCTCATATGTATTTGTGCTTACGTATAATACGTACAGAACGTGTAGGCATCTATGAGTACGTATGTATGTGCATGCTCGCATATTATGTGCTTGTATACTTATGCATGCACAGCCGCACTTGTATAATTGTTTTACGTGTTTATTCTTTTAATCCGCCCACGTGCCATGTATATATATATATATATATATAGACATTCTAGTGACAAATCAATGATTGTGTTGTTCCATCCATTGATATACTTTTGCATAATGCAGCTTTCATATTTCTTCCATGTGAGTTGTACATATATTTAGCACATAAAAAAAAAAAGGAAAATTTGGTATACTTACAATCTTTCCTTGGCATTGTGTAAAATAAAAGACTGTCATGAACATTGTGTTTACATTATTATTACCTTCACATATGGGTGTATCGCCGCATATGCTCTATGTGCACTCCACGTGTATGCCTCTACATATATTATATATATATATATACCCACTTTTCCTTACAGTAATGTAAATTGTTCCCTTTTTTTTTTTAAGTATTAATGAAATTTTTGAAGCATATACATTTTGCATATCTGCTGTGTCCTTTATGAATTTGTGTTTCATTGCGCATGTAAAGTTTACATATTATGTTTTTAAAGAGGAAGGGCGGAGAGAGAGTACATGATTATTTTTTGATCACAAAATGAATGAGGGAATTTTACATATTACACGTACAATGTGATTGTCAAAAGTCTATTGTACTGTTGCAACCTATCCCCTTACGTCTGCACCCGCTCCCCCTGCAGTTGCTATTGCGTAGGTACTCTCGTAGGTGCCCACGTGTGCGTGTCTGTATGCATATGTGTACACGTTCGAGTGGGGCCCCTGTGTTATGCACACGCAGTTGCGCCCAGATCTACCTTTATATTTTGGTTCTACGTTGCTTGTACACTTGCTTCCCCTCTTTTTTAATTCTGTCATTTGTGGTAAGAAATAAATGTTTTCATTTCTTACAGCGCCTTTTTTGCCCCCTTTGCTTTTTCCATTTTTTCCAACCCCCTTCCCTTGGTACACATTCCTTGTAGAATATTTTTTTTCATTTTTACCCAGCACCGTGCGTGTGTACGCGCATGTGTAGGTGTCATCTGTGTGTGTTAACTCATGTACGTATTATTATGTAGGTATGCATATATAGGTGTGTACCCGTACGTATATGTGCCACGCAAAGGGCAAGAACCCCCTCACATAATTTTCCTCCTCTGTGTTGTATTCAGCGATTCTTTAATTATTTTTTTTTTTTTTCTTCTTTTTTTATGTTTAATTGGATCCCACATTTATATTTGCGTATATATGTACACAAATATGTGCACAATTATATGTACACTTTTTTTTTTTTTTTTATCAAATGCGTAATTAACAAAATATAATTTTTTTTTTTTTTTTTATTAATAACGAAAACATGTAACATAATAAATAAAACATCGACATATAAAAATTAAAATAATAATGTATTATAGCAAATTGTCACATGAGCTTAGACAATTTTTCCCTCTGGCTAAACATATGCACCAAGCACAGCAAGTTTAGGGTTAAAAGTAGAAAGCTGTATTGGAGAAAAGTGCAAATTGGTGAACAAAAACAAAAAAAAAAAAAAGACTAGAAAAAAACTCAGTGTAAAATAAACTTTACCATACAACTATGCATAGCTGTAGGTTTTTTTTTTTTTTTTTTTCCCTCAACACAGTTTTGTAAATTGATGTAGTAAAAATCTTTACCTTCATTTTGTGGACACACATCGTGAATATGGTTACAGATATAATTTTACCTAAACAAAGTTACGCAAAAAAACAAAAAAAAAACGTGACTTATAAATGTATATGGAATATACTGGTATGTAGCAACCCTCACTCGTTCTCTTCAAAGGAGTGTTAACATATTCTTGTGATAGTGTGCCAACTGTGTATGCAACACCGCGTTAGGAAGGCGAAGCATGCGACATAAAAGCAAAACGATTGAAAATACCATAGGTTAATACCAATGTGTAAGGCAGAACGAACGCCAACAATAGGCGTGCCCTTGTTCACGGTTAACGCGCAAGGGCATGCCTCACAGTTGCCAATCATTCAACCTGCTAAAAAAAAAATAAAAAAGGAACATATTCTTCACACCGCATTTGCAATTCTGCATTTGCATAAAGTAGATGCTAACCTTTATGTTTTTTTTTTTTTAAAACAGTCATGCGTTTTGTTTCCTCTTCATAACCTTACACAAAAAAAAAAAAAAAAAAAAAAAGGCTTTATATATGAAATACAGGTGAAAACAAAAAAAATATTAATTTTTTCGTTTTCCTCATAACAATTAATTCATAATAACACGAATCAAAATGCAAAGAAACACATGCTTATTATAATCCTTTAAGGAGCGTTAAAAATTAAAAATATTTCACTCTCCCGATCGTCATCGAGCCTTGGCCCCCAACAACATTGTGTATTAAGGGAAGGTTATTTGCTTTGCCATGTTTTTCTCATAATTTTATATTTGACCAAAAAAACAAAAAAACACAAACATTCCATCTGGGTAGCCAACAAAAGGATATTATGTGTTCGTTGAATTTTGTTACATATCATAAGCGCTTTTGGAGCATATACGTTCACAGCAAACGTAGAAAGTTGAAAGAGCGTAAAAGCAGCGCAGAAGATGAGAGCAGGAATTGACACAGCTTTAAAGCCCCAAAGGATACTTACCCTTAGCGCATAACATATGTATATATATATGCTTATACATATATATGTATATATTACGTGTACGTTTATGTATGCGTTTATATGCGTGTCCCCCCGCTCCATCAATTTCGACAATTTGTAACTTCGTACATTTCCCACCTGCGTGCGAACTGCACAGCTGCCAAGCGTGTTAATAAATCACTGCCCCTGTATGTAGGATAGGCCCAACGAGTTCACGGCACCATATACTGGTTCACGCAGCACGTGGCACACCGCCCAGCATAAGCGGAAATTATTTCCTGCGCACAAGCATACCACGCTGTTGTGGAATTATATATATAGTTGTACACATGTACGTATATGCACACATTCCATTTTTACGTGGTCACAATTTTATATATAATTAAATAAGGAAACTCGTTGTGTGCGACCCGCTCGACGTGCCACAACATAGCAGTCTCTATAGATGAACATCTGTTGACAGATAAGGACGCCTTCACTCATAGCAAGTAATTTATCCTTTAAAATTTGCAAAATTTTTGTTCCCCCATGTTGAAGTGCGCAATGCGAGTGTGACATGCAGGGGGGCTTCTTATCCTACACTTCAACTATTCTATCTGCGCGTGTGTATTTTTGCGAGGTGCACTGAATCATGCACATGTGAGAAACCCGCTTAACGCGCATAACTTCTGTACACCCCTACCCAACAGCATGAATGAAAATGAAAGGTTGAAAAATATTTTAGATGAAAAGGAGGAAGTGTGTGAGGCCCAGGAGGAAGAAGACTCACTTGTGGAAAACAAGGAAAAGAAGTTCGAAAATATTTCGAAGAAAAATTTGGAAGTGCTAAAATTTCTGAATAAACAAGATTTGATGCTATTAATTGATAAACTGGGCCATGATGATGAGCTCAGCAAAATAATAGAGAAGGAAATTAAGCAAGACACGTTGGAAATTCTGAAAAATGTAAGGGGAAATAAAATAAAATTGTTGTAACGTACATGAGGGAGTGCCTACGAGTTTAGGGTTCACCTCTCTTGTTGTTCATCCGTTTGTGCATATTTATTTGTGTGGATATGTTCAGAACGGTCATGCGTTTGTTGTGGTGCGTAAACCGGCCTGTTTCGCACTGCAGCGTTGTGGACCAGAGTGGGGGAGACATTACCCCTGCATGAACATGCCAATGGGGTGTGTTGTATACGTGCTCACTTGTTAACGGATTTATTCCGAGCAGACGGGAGCAGAATTATGCACGGATAGTTCAATGATTTGTTTTTTTTTTCTTTCTCCCTTTCACAGTACGAAAATGAGCAGTATGACACGATAATGCTGGACGAGAAGGACGGAAAGGAGGATAAGGAGGAGGAAAACGAAAAAGAAGAAGAACATGAAGAGAATGAGTACCTGAAGTTGAGCAAGTTTATTCCATTAAGGCTAACGTATGAAGAGAGGCTGTACCTTAGGCTGCTGGAAAGTACCTTGGAAGTAAGCGAGTACACGGACAAAATAGACGTATTTCACAGTGGAAATAAAAGCAAGAAAATAATAAAGGAAATTAAAACCCTATGTTCTATACTGTCCGGATTGGTTATTGCAAATAATTATGAAAATGGGCAGAAATTAATTCGAGATAGAGATTTTCTAAGGAACAGTAACTTTTTCAGTATTGTTTTTGAAATAGGGAGACGTTATAAAATTTTGAACCCAGACAGGATGAGAAGTAGCTACGGAAAGTTGATGTACTTTTTAATGGATACCCGAAGAGAAGAAATATATGATTTGTTATCATTTAATTGTGTAGCACCAATAAAAACTGTGTACGATTTATTGAAAGGGAAAAAAAATGGACTCGATATTCTAAATGATAATTTGATCAAAATTGCTACCATGCATATAGACGCAAAGGGCAGCAGGAGTGAAATACAAAAGCAAATTAAACAAAAGGAAGAAGCTATAAAATATTTATCAAGAAAGTATGCAAGCAATAGCAGCCAAAATAGTAAAAAAAATATATTCAGAATTAATATTCCCATTTTTAATAATCAAAATAATGAAGATGATGATTCGAATAATGCAGAAGAATTGGAATATTTGTCATCTGAAGAAATTGAAAGATGCCTGTACAGTTTAAGTGATTATAATACACATATAAAAATGTTTTGTGAGCCTTGCCAAATTATGATTGATTATTTAAAAACTTTTTATGACCCCTATGAGAAGAATTGTTCATATTCTTTATCCATCGAATCGGGGAAACAAGGAAGTAGACTAACGCACTCCCATAATAGGCAGTATATGTACGTTTTACAAACGTTATATTTGTGGAAAGAGATAGGGGAACATATGTTTTTCTTGTGGGCATGCGCAGAAAATGATATGCTAGATTTTAAGAACCCCTACCGATTGATGGACACAGGGCAAGGACTAAACCGGATGCAGAGTGGCCACAAAGTGCTGAGTGTTATGAAGAAAATTTTGCACAATGTTCAGAAGAAATTGGGAGGATGGGTTGGCTCTAGCATGATTCACATGGGCGACACCAACATTCCCAACACGTTTATGTTTATCGACAAGTACACGCAGGTGAGTCCTAACCCCGCAGAGAGAGGGTGCATAAAGGGGCATATAAGTAGTGGCACTTTGTATAGTGTAGATGGCACACATAAACGTTTCATTAAAGAGAGCCATTCTGCACCATGTCTATTTTGTATTGGTATCTTATGCGATACTTGTTATACGTGAAGAGAAGGGGGGCACCCGGCAGAACAAAAAAATCATACCTGCTTCTTCCCATCCGTTCCCTTCCCCTGAAAGTTAACACCCCAATATGAATTACTAACCCTGCCCATTTTTCTTTCTTTTTTCCCCCTTTTCAAGGTCCCAAGGATCCTAACACCAATCGTCCTTTGCTTGCAGAAAATCGATGAACTCTATAACTCAACAGCCTCGATGAAAAATTACATCAAGACGGAATTCAACGGTGCCCAAAATTTGAAGTAAGAAAAGGAAAAAAAAAAAAAATAGGGAATAAGAAAACGTGCACCATGTACCCAGAGAAGCAGTGTAGTGTGTTGCTCGTAGTGTGGGACAATTGCTTATCGTGCTGTCCTACCACGACTGCGCCGTGTGGCCACTTCGCCACATTATCCTCCTTCACACCTTTTCCCCCACTTTCCCCCAGAATGATGATCACCTCCGATTTCTTTCGCCATGGCTTCGACGGAAGTGGTGGTGACAACTTCAACGAAGCAGGAAGTTGCATCGATGGAAGGCTAACCTCCGCCTGGAATTGGTGTTCCAAAATTGAAAAGAAAAAATACTTCCCCATATTTTTGTTAACCGGATTTATTGGTTTCGATGGATCCTTTTAGGCAGAGCCAAGGAGGAAATAAAACAAAGCAATTACCACTACAACCACCATCAACTTTGTCCTTCACCTTTGGTGAATTTTCTATTTTGTGTATCTTAGGCATTTCCATTATCTTATTTATATTTGTGACGCGTCCCGTGACGTATCCACCTTGTCTCCCCGTTCTCCCGACGTTTAGCCTAGAGCACACAGTTGGTGGCCTTTTTGTGCTGCTTTTCCGTAGCGTTCGAACAGCTTCCCGCAACGACGGAGCAGTCTCCTTGAACCCCTTCACACTTTATTGCCTCCATTTTTACCCCTTTGTCGTTTTCATTGAATGAAAAAGGATATGCATATAATAATCCCTCCCCTGCCTATTTATACACGCAAGCCTATCAGCCACCTGTTTTATCTGCTTCTCATTTGTGCTTGTAGTGTGTCGGCTTCTCACTTGTGCGCATGCGTGGATGGGCGTGTATAAGTTAAGCATTCCCTGCATTTTTAGTTGTAACAAAATCCACGCTTGTTGTGCACGACGATGAATTTTTTTTTTTTCCCGTTGGGTATATTCTGCCTTTCCTCAATTCAGTCTTTTTTTTTATTTTTAAAACGCAGTTGTTGAAATGTTAAAAAAAAGTAAAAACGAAAATGAACAAAGAATGCAAAATAAAGAACAATGAATAGCCTTGATCGCGAGGAGCAACGGCGACAACAAGGTGGCGTATTTTGCAGGCGGGAAACTCCCCGCGTCTGCGTCCATATGAAATCTCAAATGTTGGCTAACAAAAAAGCGAAAAAGCGCATTTTCGATTAGCACCTAAATGTTCATACAGTTAAAACTGATAATGCATTTTTTTTTTTACCATTTTTCATGCCCCCTTTTGAAAAAAAAAAAAAAAAAAAAAAAAAACGACCTGGTTAAATGTAACAATGCTGTATGAAACCTTACAACATGTTGCATCATATATATTATATATATACATACCATTTTTAGTAGATTAATTTTTATCGGCACTTTGACAAATTTTAAGGGACATATCTGTCATTTTAGCCAAAAAAAATTATTCGCATTTTTTTGTATATTTGGGAGAAAAACTACGCTATAAGTCCATTGCCTCAAATTTGAAAATATAGCTTTGTGACAACGTTTTTCCTCAACTCAGTTGTAGAAATTTTGCAAGCGAGTCGTTTATAGAATGCATGGAAATTTTATTATTCAAGCATATTTTTTCTCTCGCTTTTGCATAGAAGGCTAAATATACAAATGTTATAATTAACCATAATAGGGGCAGCATAACCCGCGTATAACGCCGTTGCATAGAAAATTCAGCAAGCGAGAAAACGTAGCATTAGGGAACAACTGTTTGAACGTTCGTCACCGCTCAAGTGAACGAAAATGGACAAGGAAAATCCCAAACTGGTAGACCAGCACCTGCTGGAAAAAATGAAGGAGACCATCGAAATGTTCGCCCAAGAGTCCACATGCACAAGTAAGGAAGCATTTGAAGATGATAAATATGCGTATAGCTTAATTGATAACTACAAAAGCAGGAAGACGAAAAATGTCGTTATACACATGCTAAAAAAGGATATAAATATTTTGTACTACAATGAAGAATATAAAAATATAATTTTTATTAACTTTTTAAGATTGTGCCAATTGAATAATTTAAACGTAAAAAAATATCATGATATGTTTTTAAAATGTGATATTTTTTCGTATATTTTGAATTCGGAAAAATACGTACATGTTTTTTTAAAGTCAATTATAAATAATGATAAATTGTTGTGGGATGTTAATACAGACCATTTTGAATTCGTTTCCTTTCGCATGGGTAGCAGTACACAGAATGAAAATGGCGAAACGGGAAACGTCGCTGGTTATTACGAAGACAGCTGCTACATATTAGAAGAAGGGCAAAAATTAAAACTGGATGATCTTGTAGAAAATTCTTCAGATGATTGTGAATCTTCCCAATTTAGCGAAGACGAAATGTCAGTATCGTCTGCCTTTTCGGAAAAGTCCCCACACGTGATAAGCCGTTGCCCAATGATGAATGGCTACTTGCCCCACCCCTGCACGGGCACCAAATTGAAGGAGTGCTTTAAGGAAGGAAATGCCTGTGTTGCGAAAAAGGAACACATCTTTCAGAAGCAACTAATAGGGCAGGACGAAGCCGCAGTGGAGGGCACAAATGGCAGTATCAGCGCCTTGCAGGAGGAAAAGGCAAAAAAGAGCGATGACACTACGTGGAAGGAAATATGCAGAAATAGCCACGCAGCGAACTGCACGTCCACCCTGAACAATATCAATTTGAACCACTTGGTAGACACAATTGTGGACGGGGGTGAATGGGGTGATGAGGACACCTCCAAGGGGGGGAGGAGTAACAGGAATACCAACGGTATGCAACAAAAAAGTAGCTTGCACGAATCAATCATAGAAAAATATGTGACAAAGTCGGAAAATGAGCATGACGAGGTGCTCAATTTGTATAAAAAGATTAACAGCATGGAGAAAATTATTAAACATTTAATTGGAGAAATAATGAGGAGAGATATGGTAAGAAAGGCGCATCTTGGAGGAGTTTGCCCAAGAAGAGTTCCCGTAGGAGTAATACCCATCGAAGAAACGCAAGAGGCGAAGCAAAATGACACCCAGAATAACCACCAAGGGGAAATTCCCCCAAAGGATATGACGAGTAGCACGAGCAAGGACTGTGGCGAATACGCAGAAGACACGGACAGTAAATATTTCGAAAGTTACAACAACACAGGTATACACAGAACTATGATACTAGATAAGAGCAGAACAAATTGTTACTACGAATTTGTAAAAAAAAATAAAGAAATATTTCAAAATAAAGTGGTTCTGGACATAGGGTGCGGGTCTTCCATCATTTCTCTGTTCTGTGCTGAGCATGCGAAAGTTGTTGTCGGAATTGACAACGCCCATAGGATATTAGCAAAAGCAAAAAAAATAACGGAAATAAATGGAGCCAATAATATTTACCTATTTGAAGGAAAATTAGAACAAAATAATATTTATATTGATGAGAAGGAAGAAATACACTACATTAACAACAAAGAAGACTTAGAAAAATATAAAAAAATTTACAATATACAAAAGCTGCAAATTCTAAAATTTGATATTATTATTTCCGAATGGATGGGATATTTTTTATTTTACGAATGTATGATAGACACCATTTTGTATGCCAGAGATATGTACCTAAAGGAAAATGGCTTGTTGCTACCAAATAAGGTTTATCTATACCTAGCGGGTTATAATGACACAGAATATATAAATGAAAATTTTTTAATTTGGGATAGCCCACTGTATGGAAAAGACCTCTCTGAGTTAAAACCCAACTCGAAGCATTTTATGGAAAATGCAAAAGTTATTAATCTAGATAAAAATAAAGTGTCTACTGAAGTGGTTAATTATGCCGTAATAGATATGTACACATATGGCAAAAATGAAAATGTGTATATTTCTTCTGATTTCAAAATTGTAGTTAATAATGGAAAACTCGTGACCAGTTTGTGTTTTTATTTCGATTGCCACTTCGAACCGCATAGACTTGGTCCTGGTGAATCAACTGACAGTGCGCAGAATCTTCCCCCCACTGGGGAAAAATACACAAATACCATTTTGACGACGAGCATGTTCAAGGAAGAAACGCACTGGAAACAGACCCTACTGCATCTGCACTGTCCAAATTTTGACATCGCTAGTATATCTGCTCCCGCGGAAGGGGAACACCCAAATGAACTGTCCGGCAAGATATTCATATCGCCGGCCGGTGAACACTCTAGAAATGTGACCGTTCTTTTGCAGATAAGAAAAAATGAGTCCATGAATGTGAGCGAGGACTGGACGTGCTGGTACTCCCTCGATTGAACAGCGCGGCGTAGCGGCAACAGACGTGAAAAAAGAAGATCAGCCGAAGATATCCTCCTACACATGTCCATATGCACACCAAACAACATATGCTCGCCCACATGCGGGACACCTATTGGTCACCGTAGCTGTTCGTCATTCCCCAGTAGGGAGGTAACCTGCTATCCCAAAAGATAGACCCAACTTTACCTTTTTCCCCCCTTTTGTACCTTCTTCATTTTGAAACTACATCTTAAAAAAAAAAAAAAACACCTATTAAATTCCCCCCTAAGCCGCTTCTTAATTCGGCATATAAACAGACATAAAGTGAACAACACTTAACATTTTAAAATGTTATTTTTTCCAAATTCGAACTGCGCAATGTGAAGGCGCGAAGAAGTTAAATGTGTAAAAGATCCATTCCGCCATGAATTGCTCATAAAAAACAGAATGCACGACGAAAAAAATGAAAAAATAAAAAAATAAAAAACATCCAAATTAATGTGCTTAAAAGTACCAACAAAGGTTTATTGTTCATATACGTCAAAAAAAAAAAAAAAAAAAAAAGGAAAAAAAAAAAATGTTTTAAAATCATAGGCAAATATAATGTTCGCTTTTTCATTTAAACAGAAAAAGAGAACATGTTTAAAAATGAAAGTTAAAAAGTGCAGCGGGGCTGGACGTGTAGAGATGGGAAAGAAAAAAAAAAAAAAACAAATAACGTAGGGGGTAGAAAATGGGTAAAGAGTGGCCAAGGAGTGATTCAATTTGGCTGAATAAGACTAAAGAGTAAATAAATAATGACTAAGAAACGAATACCTATGACTAAAGGTTAGCTAAGAAGTTAAAAACTAGAGGCGGATGAAAGACCGCCCCTTCTAGTGGGTTGGCCCCTCGCTGCCGTTAGCTGTGCAAAAGAGCTGCAATTGCCCATGACAGGACAAACGCACACATACGGTTTTAATCCAACTTGAAGAGATAAAAGAAGACGGTGAAGTTGGCTAAGAACTCCTTTAGAATATTATCCTTCTGTGGTTTCACCAGATTTGTTTTCTTGCCATAGAAGAAGTTTTGCAAAAAGACTTCATTGTTGTACTTGGTTCCCGAGCCATACTTTAACAAATAGTAGAAGTAGTTCCACTTAATATTTTGAGGAGTATTAAACGTCTTTACGTCACCTGTACGCGCATAGCTATTTTTTTTGTTGTAGACGTAGGCGAATTTGTCAAAGAAGTAAATGAAAGACTCGTAGGGTTCATCCCCATCATTTATGTTGAAGGCGCTTCTGAAGTTCTTATTCTTCATGATGCTTCTAATGGCCCGCATGTAGATGTCGTGGGCGCTTTTTAAGGTGTCCCTTCTGAGCTGCACTGGCAGCGTCACTTCTGTGCAGAAGACGTTATCGCTGCTGCGATTTTGTGCGGTACTACTGTGGGCCGAACTGTTCTCATTTTTCTCCTTTTCTTTTTTCTCCATTTCCTTTTTCTCCTTTTCCTTTTTGCGTTTTTCCTTCTTCTCTCTTGCCTTCTGTTGCCTTGCCCTCTTCTCCTTTTCCTTCATTTCGCTTTCATTTCCGCCTTCCTTGTTCGTTCCGCTTTCACTATCAAAGCTCATTTCCGTCTGGTCATCCAGGCCCAACTCCCGCTCCAGTTCGTACCCTGCTTCAACGACGTCTTCACTGCCAACAACGTGGTAGCTGTCTATGCTATCAAGGCTATCGGTACTGGACGTGCTATCTGGATCTCGATCCAAGTTACTGAAGCTGGTGTCCATGCTGCTAGGACTCTCATTCATGGCCATAAGATCATTAGGGTTGTCACTTACTCGGTCATCGCCCACATTTTCCACAGTTTCCATTTCTGCGCTCTCTGTTGTAGATTGCACATGCTGCTCATTGGAAAACAAATTTTGAATAAGGGGTTTCTCTGGAATGATAAAGCACGCATTAATTTTAAAGGTGCTAATGTCTTCATTTTTATCATGAAAAACAGCCGCCAGAGAATCATTACTAATGGAGAGTATATCCGTGTCGTTTATTTCTTTTTCGATTGCATCCCTCATGTCAATCATTCTTTTTTTCTCTCGTTCGTGTATTGTGGACAGAGTAACATTTAAATCGCTCTGGAAAAACCTTTTGAGGAGGTCCACATTTTCACATAATTTGAGGTATCTATATTTTGGGTAGTTACAGAGGTTTAAGGATCTCAAACTGTATACATTTCTCGAGGTATATAATTTCTTTATACGGAAATAGGCCTGTTGATCGTAATTGCAAAATTTTGCAATAAAGCTAAGTTCGATATCTTCGTTTTTCTCAAACAGACAGGTGTTTACATCGTCCAGGTTGTTCAAATAGTCTTCCACATCATTATACGCTGATCCTTTAATTACAAATTCCACATACTGTTTATTTTCGTAGATGTTGTTGTACATGGAAATGGATCGAAAGGCTTCATTAAGAGTCATGGTACGTCTAATGTTTAGATAGATACCATGATAGGTAACATACGCTTTTTCTATATCTTGAATGCTGTCATTGCTTGCGCTATCATCATTGCTTTCCACAAGTGTAACGTTAGCGGAATCAAATGTGGTGAGGTCTCCTACTTCTTCGTTCACTTCAAGTTCGCGTTCGTTGCTAATAGCTGTATTTTCAATGTTGTACATGGCACTGAGTTTATGTTTCATATCGCTGAAGGTTTTGTTTTCTTGAATAAAATCTTGTACCTTTTTTATTTCATTTTTTAATTTCCCAATACGATCACTTTGGTACTTTTTAAAAGTCTTATGGTTAAGAATGTATATTTCGTTTGTAATGTATTGGAAGGAATTGAGGTTGGAAAAAGTTTTTAAAAAGTTGGTATATCTGCACATATATTCATATATGACATTTTCCTCGTGATCCAATTGGGCAGTATTAAGTAAAGGGAAGTTAATTTTTTTCTCTTTCTGTCTCCTCAGAACCACTTTATTAATGGGTAAGGAAAAGTTATTGAGAGTTCTGTGCAAACTACGATAAACATCCGCAGTGTTATTTTTACTAAATATAAAAAATTTTACATAATATGTTGACACAAACATGTTAAACAAATTTTGTATCAGGTTCATATTTATATTACCTGAGTATACGTGGAAGTCCTTCATAAAATTATCCTCATCAATATAATTTTGATTTCCTACATAAGTTAACCAGTTGTAGTATATAAATGGCTCCGCATCGTACAAAAAGTTCATGTCATTTTTGATCACATTCCTTTCGGTAAATCCGTTCATCGCCATATGTTTGTATATATCATAGGAGTACAACAAGAGCGCTGTCCTACCCGTACCCAATATAGAGTGAGGAGTATATACATTATTTTCTTGCACAAATGGTATGATGTAGTGTGACAAGAAAGGATTCTTGTACACTTGCCTATGAGGAATATAGGGCTGTGGTTTTTGATCATAATTTATAATTTCATTCAAATAGGACACGAATCTTTCCAACGCGCTATACTTAATTTGGGAACAAACATTATTCTTCTTTATATACTCAAAGAATGCATAATTGTTTGAAACGTTAATATCTGATAAGTGGACTGGGACACTAAATGTGCGGTGGTGGTACTCATTTCTAAAGTTCAAAATGTAGTAGCTTAGAGACCTCATGTACATTTGGGAATGTAACCCTAAGCTGGTGTGTAAACTCATAAGTTCATCATTGTCCAAATCGGAGTAATAATTCACATTTTTAAAATGAGTGATTAAAGAACCTATATCCTTTTCATAATTGTAATTAAGCTTTTCATGTACAGCTAGTAGGCATAATAATCCTGGATTCACCACATGTAATAATTCTTGTGCATCCCTTGTTTTTAACAGTTTAGATCTCAAAAAGGAAGGCACATTTTGTAACATAAATCTGTACTTCAATAACTTCTGATGACCCACTCGTATGTCTTCCATGTTGGATACAATACCGACAAGGGGAGGTGCCGTAGAGGATATACTTAACAAGTTAATTTTTTTATTTAGCAAGTAGGTGTGTAATCTTTTCAAACATCTATTCGATGCTTTTTTTCTTTTTTTAGACCATTTTCTTGGTTTCAGGGAGAAAACAATTTCATCATTCTCGAATTCATTCTCTTTTTCTTCATCATCATCTTCTTCATCTTCTTCTTTGCCTTTCACTAGTGCTCCACTCGTTCCTGGTTGAGTCACCAATTTGTCGATGGAGCTTTTGCTTCCTGCCCCTTGGTCAGCACTAGTGCTAACCTGGGGAAGAACGTCATACTTGACATTATGGTCATTAAATATGTCGTCAAAATCATCCTTTGTGTTTTTTTTATTATTTGCGGCTTGAAATGATTTATACAAATAATATTTGTCAATTTTAAAATATGGATCGTTCCTATACTGTATGTTGCTTTTGTCCGTAATTATATTAATATCCTTTAGTGTTAGTTTGAAATTGTCTTCCAGAATGGCTAGCACTTCCCTCTCATATGAAATATTTAACAAAGACTTATCCACCAATTTCCAGATTTCATTATCTAAAGTAAAAATTAATCGAACTACATTGGCACCGTAACAATGCGAATGGATAAAAACATCGTAATTATAACAGGTATCATCTTCCAGCATGTTTTTAAACGTTATGGCCATTCTATTTGACAAAATATAAGCGTAATTAAGATGTGTGTATAGCCCCTCTGAGCCTACAACATTTGAAAGGCTAACAAATGGGGTATAAATAATATACTTGCTGTATTTTTTCTGTAACATGGCTTCGTGTTTGTTTATATTCGCTCCTGCACTCCATATTTTGTAATCATTCGAATTTCTTGAATTTGGTCTCCCATGGATTAACACATTTATAGCACAATTAAATTGCTTCTTTTCAAATGTTTTGTAATTTTTTATATTCTTATATCTTTCCTTTTTATATGCATTGTATTCTTTCGTCTCGTAAACGTAGTATTCGTCGATGCATCTGATGAAGTCCCCATTGAAATTCGGATGCCTCAAATCTATAAATGGGTTCGTCTCCAACTGGTATAACCTCCATTTTTCATCAATTTCGTTTTCGTCGTACGAGTTCTGCGAAGTGAACAAAAGGAAAAACATCATGTAAAATGTGAAATGGAACATGGGACCAGGATAATCCATACACAAAAAGGGTAGAGACTCATACAGATTGCGTGGGCGCGTTAACAACACACACTACTTACATTAACATTGTCAGAACTTTTTCCCGGCGCTTCTGTACCTATCGCACTTGTACCATAATGAATTAGCAAAAGGAAACATATGATGACATGATTCATTATTTTTTTTTCGTGGATACCGTAATATAACTTTGTAGGGTGTGTAGTGCCTAGGTACCTATTTCATTAATGCAGGCAAAAAAAAAAAAAAAAAAAAAGTTACAATAAAAAATAATGGGGGACCCCACACATGCGCATGCATAGATCTGAGCACGGGCGGGTAAAATGTGACGAAGTCCTGTAAGCAAATTGGCCTGCATGTGTATGTGTGCGTATGCACTGCTTTATGTACGACGTGCTTATCTATGTATACACATGTATATGTCACAGGGAAGCGCGTTGAGGCACTTAAGGACCTCCTGTTCTACACTTCTTACGCACGAATCACGCAACAAACGGGGGTGGAAACGGTATGAGTTGGATACACATAATACTCATAATGGGATGAAAAACAAAACTTTAATTAAAGAGAACCGCGGCCGCGTGCGTGAGGAGTTGTAAATCTACAGCAGCGGTGTGAAGAAGAGGGGAAGGAGGAATAAACACAAAAAAAAAGCGTACACTGAAAATTTGCACACGGCAAAAATTCACACAGACAAACTGTGACATCAAAACTGTGATAGCACAAAGCGCGTAACACGAAACCAGCAACGGTCTTGTGGGCTGTGCATAAGAAGGGGTACTAATAAGAAGTAGGCTAAAGTAGATACACAAAAATATCTGCAGGAATAGGAAAATCTACAACAAAAAGTTTACCCTACAGTTAGTTAAAAGCTAAAAAAATGTGAACACAGCGACATTTTTCAGTACTACAATCTAAAATTTAAGTGATCTAAAATATGGTAGAATAAAAAAAAAGGAAATATATATTATGGTATCCAAATTGAGGTTATCTCTTAGAGATTCGAACACAAAAAAAAAAAAAAAAAAAAAAAAAAAAAAAAAAAAAAAAAAATGTATAAATTTTTAACCCAACTGTAACTACAGTGTAAAAAAATCTTCAAATTACAAACAAACCAATGTGACACAGGAATGCGTTGTGTCCTTAAAGAGTACTTACATGTATTAAGGGAGATGGGTTCTATTTAAAAAAACAAAACACAAAGCTAGTAGAAAAAAGATATATTCATGCAAATATATTTGTAAATATGTATATGAAAATGTACACGTAAATATTAAGCAAATGTATATGTTGTATATTATATAGGTAATAGTATATGGGTTCGAACAAAACAATGCGCGAACTTGATATATATGTAATATGCAACTGAATGGTGCAAATAAAGTTCGCACCAATTTACACGAATAAATGGGTAAACAACGCTTGCCGAATACGCACTGGAAAATAAAACTATACGCGGTGTTGTGCTATGTAACTCCTATTTTATGGTACGCCACGAACAAGCAGGATTTTGCACTTTTCATTTTTCTCTTCCTTGTTGCATCTGCTTAAGGAATTGATCTACTCATACAAATAATGTACAAAAATTTTCAAAAAAAAAAAAAACCCAAGAAATGTATGCATCGAATAAATATGTTCCAAAAGAAATGTCGACATGAAATATGGAGGGGGGGGGGTGCCATGTCAACATAATATAATATTTATATACGCATCATGAAGCAGCCCCTTCATATCATACATTTGACATGCACGTGTTGTGTACATATTGGGCATGGCTTCGCGTATACACTTATTTTGTACATGCACAATGGCTCGCGCATATATGTATACCCAAGCCCGTACTCAGTATGCATGAAAATATACAGTGCGCGAAGAAACATTGTCCATCTGACGCAAAAAACCCCGCATATGAGAACATTCACAATGGAGCATTTAATTTACTGCATGCATACACAGAATTCTTGGCGTTAAAATAAATGTGGGGAAGGAAAAAAAAACCCTCACGTTATTAATTTATTTTTGAAGCCCGATCATTGAAGTAGATGCTTCAAAAAAAAAAAAAAAAAAAAAAAGTTAACACACAGTATGTATTTGCTTCAAATGTAGTTTGAAATTTTACTTTTTTTTTTTTTTTTTTTTTTTTTTTCTCGCTTTTGCGTTCCTGGTGGAAGCGAAAAGTCACACACTAGTGCATGTATAAAGAATCCACGGGGATGTAGCAAAAGAGGAAAAACAGAAATACGGAAAAAAAAACAAAAAAAAACAGCACTAAACTTTTCACAGAATGGTTAAGCGTTAATGTCATGCACGTTCAATATAGCAATTAAAATGCATAGTGGCGAAATATGAATGGGTCCACATGTACACATAAAAAACATGGCCATTGAAAATTTACGCGCACCATACATATATAGTACATAAAAAAGTTACTAAAAAAAAAGGAAAAGAAAACAAAAGAGTCCACAGTAAAATGATGTGCTGATGGAAGGCACTGGTGTACCACGCTGTGAGCACAGTTTTAAGCTGCAGTAGGCTATTTTCTTGCGTTCCTTTTTTTTTTCTCTTCACAAAATATGCGGCAAAAAGCGAAGAAACACACTGCGACACACGCTGCAACATACACGCTATCAATCGCGAGAGTGTGTAGCTTCCCTTCGCCACTCTAATTTTGATTAAAAATAAAGAAGTCAAGCGAAGGGAATATGAATATTACATCGTATGTGGCGTTGTTTCCTGCACATGCGCTATTTTGTGAATGTAGTACACTTACATAAGATTTATGTACATAAAAATGTGAAGGTCTGTAATGGTACGTATGCAATGAACACACTGATAATAGATATGAGTACATGCAATTGCCTCAAAGGAACATGGAGAACACAAATATATATTAAAAAGGAAAAGTGTTCCTTTGCGCAAACAGTTTGTGCGCTCAGTACACGGTAATCAACACGTGGAGTGAGCGCAGCTGTAATCTGCTTGGTACATGGAAACACCAAAAAAAGGGGGAGCGTCCAAACGCGGAACGGTAAAATTCCAAATGATTGATGAAATATTTACCGTTTGCAAGTACTTGTCAAATGCGATATTTTTTTTAAAAAAAGTTTTGCACAGAAATAAATGTACATTTCTTTTGTCTTGAAAATTGTTTCCTGTCCAAATGGCGAAAGTCATGTCACGTTTATCACGCAATTATTCGTAACATGGAATTCTTGCGCAATTTCGTTAATGAGCGAACGGTTTGTGCATTTTTATTTTGAAAAAACGCGTGGGGAAAGTGTTTTCGTTTTGTTCGCGAATGTGCAAATGGAAATTCGTGGGAAAGTTTAACAAATTTGAAAATTTTCAGGTAAAAAAAAAAAAAAAAAAACACAAATGCGTTATATATATATACACATATATATATATATATATATATATATAATAACATGCATACACACATGCCCGCATAATGCATATGTTCATACATGTGTATACACCTGTATAGCACGCACCTGTTCCCGCTTCGTCCACCGAAATACGCACGTGCGGAGGCAGGGGAAAATGAAAAAAAACGCAAAAAAGAAAACACGCATTTGCGTATTCAGCAGATGTGTTTAAATAGGGAAATTAAAAAATGAAGAAAAAACAATTTTTCCAAATTGTTGAAAATAACGATTTGTCTGCACAGCCCGAAAATTCGTCACTTGATTTGTCCGCTCTGTCCGAAACTTCGTCGCTTCATTTATCATCTGCACGGTCGGAAAAATCGCCGCTTAATTTGTCAGCGAATTCCATTGTAGACTTTGATAAGTCGGAAAAAAAAAAAAAACTCAATTTAAGTGAAACACAGCTTTCTCACAATTCGCATGATATTTTTAATAATGTCACCAAGAGGAATGCGTTAAATTTCTTAGGTTTGCATAATAAAACAAAAAATGTTCATAATTTCCAGGGGAAAAATGATGGACGTGAAAAGAGCATTCACGATCCACATGTGAAAAGTGTGAACCATGAGGTGGTTCATACCCCTGGAATAAATACCCAAGGTGTAAAATATGAAAATGGTCAGTGTATACCAAATGAGTTGTCACCATGCACGGTGAAGTTTACGCCTCCAAATGAGGGTGACAACAGTGGGGACAATGCGCGCGGTGAGGATGGCCCTAGTACACCCCTTAGCAGGGGTAACTATGAAAGACAAAACAAACACAACAACCATTTTTACTGCTTGAAACAAATTATTCACAACAATTTATATAATAACTACGACAAAAGTGAGGTGAAAATTTTCAACATTTATCATGATAATAGGGCAGATTGTTTATTTAATGATGCAAGTGTAATAAAATTTTATGGACATGAAAATGTATGCATATATGAAAATAACAGCTACATATGTGAGGAAATAAACGCTAACTTGTTCCATCAAAATGGGCACACAGAAAAGGAAAAAGAAGACTGTTTTGACGCACATACGGACATTTATGAATATTTGTACAAGGAAAAAATGAAACTGAACAGTGCAAATGAAAAAGACAAGGGGAATTATGTTCAGAATGGGATAATAACGAAATCTGGCCATTCTCACGAGCAGGTGCAACAGTGTTTCCAATTTTATATGCACAAGTATCCACCTTTCTTAAGGGAAAAAATAAAAATATTCATACATTTATATAACATGTTTAGCATATACCCCTACATCAATCACAAATTTGTTGAAGAAGAAATATATTCGAGAAATTTAAAAATTTCCTCGTCCTTTGAAAAAAATGTGCACATAAAATGGCGTTTTTATGGTGAAGATGAATTAAGAGAAATGCTAAGTCGCGCTGTGCTAAATAGAACAAGGGAACACTCGTTGCAGGAAAGTTTTTTCCAGGTGGACGATTACATCGGTGTAAATTTTTTAACTCAAGAAGTAAAAGTGCGCGATGCGGGTCTCCTAAACCATGGTGATGACGCAAATAATCACTCCAACTACATTCTTCTAAACGGCAATGGGCTGTGCTTTTCTGCTTACTACCATTTAATCGTCCCGTACCACAGGCACATTAACGAAAGCGCAAAGGAGGTGGACAAAAAGAATAGTGATTACAATTTAAGTTATGAATATGTCTACCTGTCGCAGCTATTTAACATTTACGATAATTTTCACGTGTGCTTTTTGTATCCCTTATTTGTCTCATACTTTTTTTATTACCACTTATTTTTCAAGGGAGATGGTTGCGCGAGTGCAGCTCCTCCTCCTTCGCTTTCACCTGCAACAGAATTATCTGTCTCAGAAAGGAAGGGTCCGCAAGATGGGGCCTATAACAGCGCCTGCGAGGAGGTTTACACAAACCAGATAAGCGACATATATACCAAATTGACGAATTGTGTGAAGCGAACCATTTCGAATACGGAAAGTGGGAATTTCAAGATCAAGGACGGTGTCATTGAATTTTTAGTTCCACAGAGTTGTTACAAAAATTGTGAGGAACCGGAGTTTCTCGCGGACAAATCTCACCACCTACCCCTGCTCTACGTCGTATGCGTAAGTAAGCACAGCGTGGGAGGTGTTAATTATGGTATCCACCATAGTGGTAACGATAATAGCGCGTGGAGAGCACGTGTAGAAAACAATCTGATTACCTTCCCCTCGAAATCCGCAAGCGTAAGCTGCTACCAGGAGTATGGTCACACACACCCCATGCACACCCCGGGGGGTTATTCTAGTGATAAGGCCCTGTATCAAACAAAGGCATACGGAAAGCAGTGGGCGTGGGAACCCCACGACAACAACATATGCTGCAATGAAATTAAAGAATTCAACACCTTGCGAACAATTTTCCCAGAACATATGAAACAGTATTTTAACACATGCAACAAAATTGATAACATCATAAAAGTTAGCGTAAGGAATGATGGTGTGTGTTTTATGTATATAAGGAACATCCTGAGTGAGTATATTTTCTTTTCGTATTTCATCCTATTTAACGCGTTGGAAAATCTTGTTCACTTAATGAATAAGGGGACGGACGGTGGAACTCATGGGGGGAAACACTGGGGAAGCCTTCATCAACATGGTGGGGCTGCGGGGTATAACAAAGCAAGTGGGGGTTTACTCAATATGGATCCTATTCAACAGTGCGGCAATTTGTATAACAATATTTTTGAGGGCCCCCCTGTGTGCTATCATAGAAATCTGGAACACCGTGAAAACGAAGCAGTCGCCTTTGCAAACATCGACCATACATTCGAAATGAGCAACATAAACAACATTTACAACGACTTGTACATTTGCGAAAATAAAAAAATGAACACCTTTAAGCTAATTAACATAATGAATAGGGAAAAGAAAAAAACATTAACTGCGTATTATTTCGAGAACAAGGAATTAACGCCGATTTTCTTTTTACGTTTGTCCAACATACATATTTATGACATAAACAGACAACTGAATTCGGTTTTTGAATATATAAATTACAATAACAAAACTTTTACCCCTTTTTTAAAAAAGTACGCAAAATACGAAATGAATGTTCAGCTCGATTTGCTAGAAAATATGTACAACATTAACAACGAATTGTATTTGCTGTATACAAAAAAAATTAATTACTCTCACGATATTTACAAATATAATTACCTGTACGTACAGGATTATTTATTAAAAAATTACATCCTATATTACAATATTTATTTTCGGGTACGTGATGAAATGAAAAAGAATGAATACTACAAGCTGAAATACACCAACAGGAATAAACAGACCATATGTGTCCACTTCACCGTTTCGTGTAATTTTGTCTATGATAGGGTGAATTCTCATTTTGAGCTGAAGCCAAGTCATTATATAACACACCTCGAGTCTGAATCCCCCCCCGAACAAATTGATGTGGCAAATTACGTTGCGTTTATTAGCAAGTATGTGCACAGCAAATACGTAAAGTGAGGCACGGTTGCCACATCGGCACGTGTGTCTTTTGCGACAGTGTGCATTTCGTGAAGAGATCCCTTGAGAGGCCCTCCCGTTGGGCTTTACCATGCGTCCACAGCGACTGTATGGGAACTGCACGTGCGTTAATTTTTTGGTCCCTCACAATGGAGGGAAACATATTCACCGCCATGTTGCGTAGCCTTTATAACAATAACCTAATTACAGTCATTTTTTTTGTTCACACTTTTCCTACCTGTTTTACAATCGTTAGAGGGGATATATAATTCTTCTTTCTCGTGCACTTATTACTTATATGGTACGGCAAAAAATATTGGTAAAAGGTTTTAATATATTTATTGTTTAACTGTCCTTTTTTTAAAAACTGCAAGAAGCAGTATTTAATCCAAAAGTACATTTTTTTTTCCTTTTTCTTTTTCTGCTTTTTGATAAAATTGTGTCGCACGAGTTGGCATAACTGCAGGTTTGTACTTTTCGATTTGGCTGCGTAAGAAATTTGCAGTATGTCTCTACCCTTTGCTGAGTGTGTCTTCTTCCTCCTCTTTCCCAGTGGCCTTTCTGCATTCCCGTCCGGATGACCACCAACGCAGGTGTCCCTTTCAACAGGAGTACTCCTCTCAACGGGGGTACGCGTGCTTTGCTGGACGCCTGTGTTGCGGCGCCATCTTGTGACCCCGAGCAGAAAAAGGTTCACATTTTTCGCATCGGTCAACTCACTGCGTCTCCAGAATATAATATCGTACACGTGTGTGTAGGCCACCTGGGTGAGCTGCATGTCCTCATTTTTCGACTGTGTCAAGAGGTACAAAATCAAACATAAATGTTTCATATAGCTTGATGGCTTGAAATATTTATGTATCTCTTTACAAATGGCTGATTTTATTTTATGAGATTGTTTAAACTCATTTAGGAAGTCAACAATGTTGCATATGTCTACATCGTTAAGCTGATTGTAGTGCTGGAGTTTGTTAAAAATGTCCAGTATAATTGGTAGGCACTTTTGTAAAAGTTGTTTTTTCTCCTGCATAAGGAGTAACTGATTTTCCTGTGTAGAGTACTCCATTCGGACATGATCTTTTGGCCTGTTGAAATGGATCTCTTTTTTTAGCCTCCTTTTATACAAAGAAATGCACGAAATTAAAAACGTAAAATTTTTTATAAAATAATTTATATTGTTTTCCCCACGCATCATATTTATTATATCCTGGAAAAACATTCTTTCGTACATGTCATTGAAGGCGTCTTTATTCATAAAAATGACTGATAAAATTTTGATTACATATTCGTAAAAAAAAGTTTTGTCCATTGTTTCAGGGCCATCTCCACACTTTACTATTTCACACAGCACTTGCTGATAAAATGTGCCATTTTGTTTCATCTTTTTGTGCAGTGCGGGGGATTTTAAAAACTCCAACGTTAATTTTAAAAATAAATTTTTACTTATATTGTTATAAATTGAAACGTAACAGTAAAATAGTTTGTCCACTTGATAATTGGTAGACATATTTTCATTACTTGTTTGGCCAGTCATATTTGCACCTTGCTGTTGCTGCAATTTGTGCACACATTTTAGCAGCCTGAAAACTGTTGCGCTTATATCGTAGGTGTAAAAATTTCCATCCATTCGTTCGTGACATAAATTGGCGGTATGGTTGAAGGGCGTGCATAAATTTAGGTCTTTCCCTTTGTAGTGCTTTTTCTCTTTGTTGTTACTGTACCCTGTGTTCGTGTGAGTGTGTTGGAAGTACCTCCTCCCTGTGTCTATGTTCGGAGTTGTCCTCATCATTTTACTCCTTTCATATTTGACCGCTCCATCCAAGGGGCGTCTCAGAAACCGCAGGTGCCCAACACACGCGTAGTGCATGTGCGTCTTGAGGTATACGTATCGATCTGTTTAAATGAGCAAGCGTATTCCTGCGCGCTAGCAGCATGATGTTTCCCCGCCCCTGTTATGTACCCTGGCTTATGGCGCATTAAAGATGCTTTCCCTTTTCTTCCCGCACTACGACCTCGCATAAGGACATGAAACTGCAGAAAAAAAAAAAAATTTCCACCTCTGTTCTCACGTTGTGTTAATCTGGCATATGTCCCTTTTACACGTAAAATGGGAGTGAAACATAAACTATGAAGTAGCAGCAAAAGATGCAGGAACAGCCGTTCCACATTTTTTTTTTTTGTTTTTTTTTTTTCACCCTCCCCCGGTTCATTTGAAAGCGCACAAGGCTACTGACACCCCTGCGACTTTACAGAGGTTTAGGCGAAAAATTCCAAATGTGCATAAAATTGCCCTAAAAAAAAAAAATCGCACAATTGCATGAATGTGTTTGTATGTTTATGTGCAGGAGGTACGGCTGAGCTCCCGCGCACACATTAAAGTGCCACTATCAGGGAGATTACCCTAGTTGCCTTCGTATCGCTTAAAATGGCATGTTAGGAGAACTACAGAGCGCGCGCAGAAGCAATAGCTTTCGCATTTGGTTTTGACCGACCTGTCGTCGTAAAAATGTCACAATGATTTTTACGAGAGTATTCTTGCTTCCGGCATTCCTGGTGTACAGCGTATCTACTTTTGTCAAGCGCAACCTCCCCGATAGCAACTATGTGAGCACAGCTAAGCTTGAGAAAAAGGAGAGCAACCAAGTTGTTCCTAGGAACGACGGCCGTGAGGGCAGTGGTCATGTTGCACAGCAGATCGGTTGAAGGGGAAAAAACGAAACGATACAAATGCAACCAAGCCTTTGTGTTAACGGAGGCATTGTGCCGTAGCAATGATCCGATAATGATGGCATGCCTTCCCCTTTTTGCGCCCCACTTTGTCAGATATACACGAAGACAGACCGTTTCAGGAAAAAAAGGAAAAAAATCAACTACAGGCTGCGTAAGAGCAAAGATGAAGATATCGATAGCTGCATTCCACACATATACAAGGACATTGCGCCCTCCCTGAAGGGTCTAGCGGATGAGGTATTAATGCATTTGTGTGCGTACATATGTGTATACCAATGCTTATCCATTTGTCCAATTCGCCCTGTCGTTGTTTAAACATACATCGTAGTGGGGACCCACATGAAGTTGCCTCTTCACTGATGGGATTTGCGCCAAGGTGATTGGTTCCCCAAGGAGCATATTCATCTGGGCAAACACACATAACCATCGTTTCTACTCTGTACTCTCCCCCCCTCCCACTTCCTCCCCCGTAGGAGTACTCATACAAACAACTGCTGCATGCGTACTTCCCCGAAACGGTTGAAAGAGAAATAGAAAAAAAAAAGGAAAAGGAATTAAAACAAAAGAATGAAGAAAGCGGGACATCTAAGAGTAGTGTGCAGGAGAAAGACGTTATGGATGGTGAAAAGGACATGGAGGAAAAACTAATACAAAATGACCTAACAAATTTTGAACATATAAGTAAAATAAGTGATCACAAGAAAAAAAATAAAATTTTAGACATCGCATATGATAGTATTGAAGATTCCCTGAGAGATACTTACGTGCGCATGAAGGAAGGTGTGGCAGACGAGCAAGAAGACAAAAAGGATTATCTAGAAATTGCAAAAAAGGAAAAGGACATGTTGTACGAAAAACTGATATGTGGGTATTCCCCCCTGAATAATAGCAGTACGTTCGATTTGTTCGGCGTTTTCTACGATAGTAAGGACTATGCGGACGGAAAAAAACTATTGGCAGAGATGAACAAAATGTTAAATTTGGAGCCGCTTAAAAGCAACAGGGGAAACATATTGCAAACAGTTGACACGCTTTTAAAGAATGACAAACTGCCACCGCACATAAGAAAATTTTTGGTCAAGTATAGGCACCTTGCTCAGAAGGTTTCTGGGACACGGGAGGACAGAAGCCCTGTAGATGTTCCTCCGGAAGGGGGAAAGGACGCACTGCGAGGTGAGAACGCCCACGATAAGCGGAGAAAACGGGATGATACGCAGGGACAAGGGAGGGAAGGCAAAAATGAGGAGCGCCTCGAATTTGGCGATCTGGATAAAGAAGTCGATGTGGGAAAGGAAATAAAAAAAGAAGACTTCCTCAAAGATGTTAACAAAGTTATTATGACCTTGCACAATAATTTGAACAACGAAAAATTAATGAGAAGGGACCAATATTTTGTCGACGAGTTGTACGACGCTTATAAAAGACACGTACGGAGTATGCACGTAAAGAGAAACAAACTGGAACCGCAAAAAAACAACTACGACTTTTTAACCTTTTTCCATGAGCATTATGAAGAGTACTATTTTTTTAAGTATGGAAATTTCGACTACAATTTTGAAGAAAGCGTGCAGAATGTTAAGAGTAAGATGGACAGTGAAAAGGGTTTAGCTGAGGGTGAACAGGCAGCTCAGTTGAGCCAAGATAGTGGGAAAGGACCCCCAGTGGAGAATGAACAGATCGGAAGAGATAAACCAAGTGATTTAGATATGTGGGTTAGAAATGTGTCTGAAGCTACTCAGAGCAGTTATAATGAGGATGAAGAAGGGACAAAGGCAGGAAAAAGGAAAAATCCAATCGAGCAGTGTTCCATCCTGAAAGGCATAAAGGAAAATAAAAAACTGAGAAAACATATAATGTTGGATATAATTGCTAATTACCAAAAAAGGATGTACGATATTTATAAACCAAATAACGTAATCACGAATGCATACGGGTTTAATAATTATATAGACAATGATCAATATGAAAAAGAAATTAATGCGGCCTTTAACAAGTATAGTATAGTAAACTACGACAGTAAGGAAGACTTGAATAAGGTGGAGAAATTATATGTAGGAAAATTAATATTTGGGAAAATATTTAAAATCGAAAAAACGTTTGCATATGTTGATATAAATTACGCATTTTACGCCGAATTACACGAAGATCAAATGCCGTACAATATTAAGAACATAAAAGATGTATTTAAAGTGAATGACAAATTAATATTTGAAATATATAAAATGTACCCAGACAAAATTTTACTGACTCTGAAAAATATACAAAAGGTTAATGACCTTAATAAAATTTTACATTACAAGACGCAGGACATACCTTTCGATGTGAAAGTTGTGACAATTTTAAAAAATGGAATAAGCGTTTCGTATAACGATATTTACGCATTTATCCACATTTCTGCTGTGTCCAATAAGTACAAAATTAAAGTGGAAGAAAATGAAAAAATCCAGGAATCGTTACTTAATCAAAGAATTAAAGTCATGTGTACAGATATTAACAAATTAAATTTTTCCAATTTAATATATGAACAAAATGAGCAACTAAAAAAATTGAATATTTACGATATTGTCCATGTGGAAATTATACACATTTCGAAATATGGTCTTATGGTAAAATGCGACGATATAGTTGGACTGATACACATTTCCGAAATTTCCAAAAAAAAAATTGAAGACTTGAATGAGGTTTTCAAAATAGGGGACCAATTAAAAGGCATTTTAATAAACATAGACTATGACAACAAAAGATTTTCCTTGTCTACCAAAATTTTGGAAACGGAGGGCCGAAATTTTATTGACAACAGGGACCAGATATATGATAATTTGGAATACATTTTGGACGACATTAAGAAGAGGAACACCTCCTTGCGAATTAACGATTCCAATATTAAAAACCAGTTGCTTTCCCTTATTGATATTTACAACACGGAGGAGGTCGACTCGAAGTCCGATGGCCAGACTGGTACCTCCCCCGCAGCCGATGCGGATGCCGACCGGGATAAAGCAGACCTGGGCGCAACTGATCGCAGTGATACTCCTCACAGCGAACCGATCACGAAAGGGGATAATGACCCAGGACGTGATACACAACAACACACCGCAGAAAAGGGCCACCCACACCAACCGATCGAACCCCCTTCCACAGATCTACACGCAGAGAGAGATCAAGTGAAACGTGCAGATGGGGATAACAGAGAAACGGAAGAGGATCACTTTAGTGACGACCCCGATGAAGCAGAAGAGGAGAAAAAGGAACTTACCATCGACATAAACAACCAGTTTGTTCCCTACCTGATGTTGAAGCAGGATGAGATAGCCAAGGAGGAGGAAGACGAGGAAAGTGTCTTGGGAAAACCCAGGTACAACACAGTTACGCGGATTACACCGCGCATGCGTAAGGGCATGTGCTCATTTGAGCATTTGATCGCGTCTAACATTGGGGCGAATTGAACAAACATACAGACGAGTGGTACATTTTTTTTTTTTTTTTACAATTTCCAGAGAGATAATTTGGAACATGGAGGATGAAGAATTTCTGAATTCCAACTCCCCAACGCAGAGTACCCAATGTAAGCAAGAACTAGCGGGCGTAAAAAAATATGCCACATCGTATATGTGATGTGTAACTGCATGTCCGCCTATTGGGCTTCCATTAGAAGTCGCCCCCCACGAGACCTAACGCCCCACTCACAACGTTATTTATATTTCTCCCCTTTGCAGTTTTCGAATATCAGTGGTCCTACTTAAAGGATAAGAAATGGGTGAACTTTTCCTATTACGTGAACAGAATTATGAATTACTATTTTAACATTAACGATGATTTCTTTACGTACAAGGAGAAGAAGTAAGTTCGCGCAAATAAACAACGCGTCCCCTGGACATGTAGGAGAGCGTTGTCCACACAAACGTAACCGCAGTCGGTTTAGTAGTCCTATTACACTGTTCTACAATTTCTAAAACTGCCCCCTTTTTTTTTTTTTTACTTGCCCCCGGCAGCGTGGTGTACGAGATCGATTTTGTGAAAAGTGTAAGAATCGATTTGGCCACAGGTCTTCAGAACAGGATTAGAAAAATCGCCAAGTAGAGAAGCAGCCATGTTAACAGTTTAACAAAAACAAGAAAGAAAAAAAGAATATGCAAGAGTTAAGTGTGCATTTTAAGGGGTTGCTGCATTATTGGATAGGTGTGGTTCCCTTGAGACTGCTGACCCGGTGTAAAAAAAAATTTTTTTTTTCGTTAATATTCTATTTCTTCATCCAAATCGGAGTCCTCATATTCGTTTTCGTCGTCATACTCTTGCTCATCGTTGAAGTGGATATCCGGCTGCAAAAAATAATTTATGATTTGTTTAAGCATTTGTCACTGTGGCCGCCACATTGGGCGGGCGTATTTATGTGCACACCCCAGCACATGCATATTGGCATATGCACACTTTGTGTAATTTTTCATTTTCAATTTTTTTTTTTTT
>NW_012192708.1:20017-29927 GCF_000956335.1 Plasmodium fragile | reverse complement strand
TCTGAGAACAATATAAATGACGACCCCATAAATAATAAACGGCCAAGATACATGTATAATTATTCGAATACGTGACAATAATGACCCCCATAAATACTGATAAGGTCAAACTTTGAGCCTACGGTTCTACACCTAAAAAAAAAAAAAAACTTTTCGCCATTCTTATATGTAAAAGGGGGTATAATTGATTCTCTTCGGCTTATTCTCTTCACCGTTATATCCAGTTTTAAACGATAAAATGCTATTCCACTCGTAGAATTCCATAATCCGGTGTATACAATTTGCTCCCATCACACCGTTAAAACGGCGACATGATTGATGAGCCCGTGCTGAAATTCGTGAAAAATGTTGACCACTTTAGTCAACTTTTACGTCGTGCAATATGTAACAAAATGGGTTCTTCTTTCGTAGTTTCTGCCATTTTCGCTTATATTATGGTGCATATGGGCTCTTAACTTAATTCATATTGATGTACTTAGGTTCGTATAGTATGTTGAGTACATAATCGATTTTATATATATTCACCATTCGCCAATGAAAAGAAGTGTTACGCGCTTAATCTATACACCTAGATGTGGAAGAGAAAACAATTCTATAATTCATACATATATAAACAACATATCGCCACTCCTAACATTTTCTAAAGGGAAAGGAAGAAACACAATGATGTTGCTTGTGAAACTCTCTATATTTATTTGTGCCCTGTGTTTTGGGCAAATTGCTGACTGTGTATGGAACAAACAACTGCATCTTGCGTGTTTTTACGTTTATTATGACAAGCTGCTAACTGCTTCATAGCAACTATAAACCGTCCTACCATTTGCACGCTCTACATCCATGTATACATACACCATAACAAACCCATGTATTCCCCCTTTTTTTTATATTCTTGTCAGGCAAGTACAATAGGCACATCCTCGGCTAATGGAACAAGCCAATGTGGCACAGATGTTGGAACTGCGGCTGCAAGTACAATTGCAACGACCAGCGTGTCGTTGAGTGATGGCACGGATGTAGGCAAACGGGGTCAACGTAATTTTTACGACGGTCGCCCTGCAGGTAGTCCCGTGAAGAACACACTGTTCGATGACATGCGCAGAAAATTTAAACCCAAGGTGCACGTCAAGAATCCAGGACCTGTAAAGAAGAGGCCACAGGTTGGAACAGCGAAGAACAAGCTGAAGGAAGTTTGTCAGAAATTGACACATTGTAAAATGGGGAGAAAGGCATGGTCAATATTTATAGTAGTCGCCACAGTCTTGTATCCAGTACTGCCGTCCGTGGTACAAGCAAGTGCGATGGCGTTGGGGGCAGCAGCAGACCCCGTTGTGAGTGTCATCGCCATGGGTGGAAGTCCCATGCTGTGTGCAATTATATATTTTTGTGTGCTAGTATGTTTCTGCTGCTCTAAAACAGGGAAATGTTTACTGGATAAAATTTGGAAGAAGAAGAAGAAGAAGGAGGAAGCTCCCACAGAAACGAAAAACAACGAAGGAGAAGAAAATAAGAAACCGGAGACACCCGGGAAGCAGAAGGTACCTGGAAAACCAGAAGTACCTAAGAAGCAGGAAGCATCTGGGATATTAGAGGTACCTAAGAAACCAGAAGTACCTGAGAAGCACGAAGCACCGGGCACAGCAGGAGAATCCGAAAAACTGGAAGCACATAAGAAACCAGAAGTACCAAAGACACCGGACGCACCCAAAGAAGCGGAAGCACCTAAGAAAACAGAACTACCTGAGAAGCAGGGAGCATCTGCAAAATTAGATGCACCTAAGAAACAGGAAGCGCCTAAGAAACAGGAATCACCTAAGAAACCGGAAGCAGCTGAGAAGCAAAAAGCACCGGGGAAGCTGAAACTACCGTGGTCACTGAAATTACCTAAAAAACCATAGGTACGTGCCGTATTCTATTTCTCGTAGATTATGTTGACGTTAGGATATGTTATTCGTCTGGTTACAGGATCGACAATCTCATGAGGTCCTACAGATTTTGTGTGATAGGCATATGTTTCCCTTAAAGCATATATCCTATAATTCCGTTTTGTACGTTATAAATGTTGTTTGTGCTCTTACCAACATACATGGTTTGTGTTGATGTTGTATTGTCTGTGCAAATTATGAGTTTTTTTCCTGTTATTATGGCTAGGATACACATTTGAAAGAACAAAAGAAGAAGGCGTCCAGTGTCGTGCATATATAGAGATAGAAGAATTATTGTATATCATAAATGTAAAAAACAGCACAGTATGATTACCATTGATTTATTATGTAACGGGTGTATTTTTATATTATGTGGAAAGTTCGTGTCCCCGTGGTTCGTTTCTGTCGAACACTTCACAAAATTCAGACACCTAATGAATATCGCCCCTTTACGACACTATAAGTATTCGCATCATAATAACAACATACCTTGCGTAGCATATTATGTGGACGCATATAGTGATGCAAGGTCCGCTACAACATCATCTACAGGTACAGGCGCCCTGAAGGGGGACAGGGTATACACCTCGTTCCACGTGTCAAATATCTTGGAGCAATTGTCCACATATAATTCGTTATGCATAAATTCGTAAACTGGTGGCTCATACTCATGCCCGCTGTAGTGCACACTCATGGTCGTCACCGAGCCGGGGCCGTGCTCTCGGCAATGGTGCATTGCGCTGAGCGAAGATGTGCTATGTGGTTGGTGGGTGTGGTGCCCGCGCGTTATGTCCATGCGGCACGGTAGTGTGCATGAATGCGTGATACACGCGGGCCACGGTAGGCGTGCGTGGCGCGCCATGCGCGGGGGCGCATGACCAGCATACATGATGCTGCTGCAGCTAATGATGGCTGCGCGCGGGTGCCACCCGTTGTGTCTCGACTCGCTCTGCGCGTTCGCCCTGTCGCGTGGTGTTGTGCGCGGAGGGCGCGGTACCGTGGGCATCGTCCCATGCTGTATGTCTCTTATGTCTTCGCGCTGCAGGCACCCTGCGTGTGCCGCCTGCGCTCGTGTGGCCTGCGTCGTGGTTGTGTTACGCGCGCTGGCTGCTGCTGCAGGCTTGTGCTGATGCTGGGTACATGATGCGCCACGCGGCCTTGTGTTCCAGGCGCAGGGTTCTATACTGCGCGCGCGGTGCTGACAGTACTGTGTCCCGCGGCGCGAGCACATGCTGCGACGGTGGTACAGGCTGCGCATAGTGCTCGCGCGTGGCGCCCGTGTTCGGCTAATGTTCGTGCATCTGATGCATGCGCCTGCCGTGTGCATCTGATACCACGCGCGCGCACTATGCGCAGCGTCTACCACCGTCGCACCATGTGCTCGTGCACTCTTGGTGCCTGCTGCACATTGTAACTTACGCTTTTGGTGATCCCATCTATTGTGCGCCACTGCTTGCTGTCATGTTGCCGCCTGTGATTCGGCTACTCCTGCGTCCGCTACACCTGCGGCGTGTAAGCAGCATTCTTCTATTGCTGTTCTGCTGCGCTTGTTGCGCATACCGTTTCATGCCCTACTCGTGCCGCCGTGCCTGCGCGCCTGCTCCGCGCGCTCCGTGCTTTCCAACTGCTTGTGCTTCCCGCACGTTGCACTGCATTCCCGGCGTGTTCCGCACTTTTTCCAGCATCCTCTCCCATCGCACGCGCTTTTTTCACCTTTGTGGGTTCGTGCTGCCCGCGTCCTGTGCTTGCGCTTTTTGCTGCTCTACATGCCGCCGTTTGCAGTTGTTTATGTTTTGGTGCACTCATGTTCACTCAGTTCCGCGCGCGTTGTGCTGCTTCTGTTCCTCTTGTTCACCACCGCGACGTGCTGTGGCATGCGATTGTCCATGGCCCTTTGTCCATTGCATCGCGCACTCGCGCGTATCATTTACGCTTTTGTCACATGTGCCTGCATCCACTTCCGGCCTTCTGTTTGTTCTACTTTGGGCTTTTATGCATGTCGCGCTACTTCACTTTTTTTTTTTTTTTTTTTTTTTTTTTTTTTTTTTTTTTTTTTTCCCTCTCATCACCCTCGTGCTGCCGCTGTTCCCTTTTTGGGTGCTGCTGTTGTTTTCTTGGTTCTACACCTGCCTTTCTGCCTTTTACTTTTTTACTTCGGTTTTCAATTTGCGCTTATATCCTTCGTTCTTTTTTCTTCTGCCGCGCATGTTCATATTTACTGTTTTTCGATTTTTTATTTTATTTTATTTTTTTCTTTTTTTTCTCCTTTTTTCTCTTGTTTTTCTTTTTTTTTCTCCTTTTTTCTCCTTTTTTCCTTTTTTTCCTTTTTTTCCCGTTGTTTTCCCCCCCTTTTCCTCCTTTCTTTGCTATCCTTCTACTGCATCCCTTTTTCATTCCCTTTTCCTGCATGCTTCCTTTGCGCATTGTTCCTGCGACGCTTTCGCCTTTTTCATATGCATTCCTGCACGCTGCTGCTCCGCAGCCCCTTTTGTTCACTGTTGTCACGTATCCTTACCCTTGCATGGCCTTCCTATGCTTTTTTCGCGAATTCACTTCGTGCATCGCACGCCTCTTTGGGTTTGTTGTTTTTTTGTGTTGTTGCATTGCATGCCTAATCTGCGCGCTCTTCGCATTTTTTATGCTTCTGTTCTTTCTCCTTTTGCATTCGAATCCAGGCTGTTGTTCGCTCCACGCGCTTATTCCATTGCCTGCATGTTGCACCTGCGCGCGCATCCATCTTTTATTTTCCACTACCTCTCATACTATTTGTCATCTTCGGCGTCCACGCCATTGCATCCGTTCATGGTTTTGCGTTTGCATGCTGCATGCATATGGCCTCCGCGCACACCATCGGTCTGCCTGCACCGCGTATTCGACGTCGCAGCCCCTCACACGCGGCTCCAGTGTACGCCGCAGCCGAGATTGTCTCTCCGAGCAAGCGCCACGACCAACGTGGCCCAGTAAGCACGGCTATTGTGTGCGAGCAACCGCGGCCAAGTGCAACACGGATTCGAAGCAGGATTGTCCTAGTGCACGACATTGCCTCCGCGTGTAAGAAGGCGCAGAGATTGTCTCTCCGAGCAAACGCGGCCGATTCGACGACGTAGCCGAGCACACGTGACCGATTGTAACAACGGGTTCTGCGACGTAGCCGAGTGTAAGAACGGAGGGAGAGATTGTCTCTCCGAGCAGACGCGTCGACCACAGCGGACCAGGGCCACACCGATTCGACGACGGCTTGTCCGAGTGTAAGAAGGAGGACAGATTGTCTCTCCGAGCAAACGCGGCCGGGTAAAGGAGATTGTCTCCGAGTACGGGAGTTCGCGGGACGGATTCGCGTGAGGGAGAAGACAGCGAGGGGCGGAGGCGAAGGAACACACGTATTTTGTGGGAGGGCGAACAGCGTCGCCAACAACGGCAGCAACAACTGCAGAAGCATTGATGTTGTTGTTCGTTTTAGGTGTACGCACAGAGAGACACAGTGTGTGACAGGCGTTTAGTGGAGACCGGTGTAAAAAGGGGGCAGTGTATCTTCATGACGTGTTGCTTGTGCACGGTAGTGTAGTGTAGTACTTTTTTTTTTTTTTTGCTTTTTTCTTATAGTTTACGTGGGGAACATTGTTCATGTATGACAGTGAGAGAGACTCTGCTTTCTATTGCGTAGAGAATGTTGTTATCAATTTGTAGAGGTATGTCTTTTTTCTTTCACTTGTTACATTTGCTTTTCTTTTGCATGAGTATTATTTATTTGGACTATAGTTAAGGTGTGCTCTGTGGTGCAGCATTCTCTTGGGGACACTCATTTGAGCATATTTGTATCCTTGGGAAAATAGTATTCTGTGGGTCACTGTTTCCCAGTGTAATTGTTGTATGGCCGACTTATTTATGTTGTATGCTTCAAGCAGTGGAAGTGTTCTTTTTTCATTGTTGTTTTTGTTTTTCTGCTATTGCATAAGATATTATATACGTAGAGTACGAAATATATGTACACATACCATATAAGAGAGGACATTCGTTTTTTGTTAATTTATAATAAATCTTTATATGACGAGATCCGTGAATACACATATATATGGAAGTATGAACAGGGAGTAGTAACGTTCGGTCATTAATATTAAATATGTAAAACAGGACAGTACGCTCAGGGGACTTAACATTGTTTACACCAGATATAACAATATAATGGCAGCCTTACTAATACAACTTTTAGATACATATATAAGGGAGAGAAAAATAGACCTGCGACAAGACGGGCAGGATGCTGCCGTAAGTTATTATACTAGTAACATGGAGTACAGAGTGTCGTATTAGTATATACATGTCATATAGAATTGTAGGAAAGTTCCGTATGTTCCATATATACATGGGAGTAGTATTCATGTGCATGCTGCATTTATGTAGGTCGTAGATATATGTATGAAGGCTCGGGAATTTTATATATGCCCACGTGCGACGCACAGAGAGGGCAGTTGAGCATAGTGGAGTATGTTTATATGTGTGTGTGAATTATTTCACGTTGTAGGAAAAATTTTGGACTGACGTGAAACATGTATACAACAAATTTGTGAGGCATATGGAGACAAGCGATGAGAACGAAATGTACACAACATTATGTGCAGAATCTGCTAAGCACCGGGGGACAGACAATATGGCGCCGGGGGATAGCATTGTGTGTGAATTTATGCTTGGGGCTTTATTGTTCAAACATGCGTCTTATATTTTGGACAGGGAAATAGGTGAAGCAGGAACTGCAGGAAAGAGGAATATAGAGCAAATGGATGAGTATATTAGATGTATGGTAGTGAATGTATTTATAAAGATTATATTAGGAGAAGAATGTTGGGACACCACGGGCGCGGAATATGCATATGACGCAATAGAAGGTATGTTAGAGGGAAGTACAAATAGACACGGGAATAATATATGTGACAGCGTAGACTTCACTATCACGAAAGTGGTAGGTCGAAATTTAGCGCACCAAATGAGAATGTGGTGGCAGAAACAACAAATAGCACCGGCTACAGGCCAAGATGTGGGGATCTTGAACAGCAAGTGTAAAGGATGGAGGGAGAAAGGAACAGAAGGCGGTGGAACGCATACACTGAATGAGTTAAAGCCGCAACTCAAGGAACAGTTGCACGACAGGTTGCACAAATCACAGGCAACAATCGAGACCACAGTGGAGACAAAATTGACAGAAATAAAACGGGACGGAAAACCCCCTGCCACACCGGCCACGGCGGCTACGCAGCCGCCTGGACCACCAGTACCACCAGGTAAGGACCGATGGGGAGAAAGCACCAATACGGCACGCACACCAACACGGCCCAACACGTATTATACGGCCGCCACCGATACGAGTGCGCACATGGATGCCGCCACAACAACATGCACGCGGTGACAGCACTGCACACGCCTTCGTTGACGTTGAGCAGCGACGAGTGTGTAGACGAGGTGTGCGGCGGCGGCATCACAGTGGTGTGACAGTGGTGTGTGGGATGGAGCGGCAGCGACGAGGCACCGCACGAGGGATGCAGCGGTCACGACGGGAGCGGTAGCGGTACCGGTAGCGACGACGGCAAGTATGTAGCGACGGGAGCGACCGAGATGACGGCAACAACAAATAAAAGTTGTACTGCTATCACCTCCGTCCACCGAGTGCGCCCGCCTTTATTCCTGTCTTTGTCCTCTTCTAACAACGTGCGCGCTCACTAACACCGTCCCGGCCCCTTCTGTCTACTACTTGTGTCGCTTTTTTATCTTCTGTTCATCTTCCTTTCTTCCATCCCTCATTGCAGGAACGACACCGGCAGATGCAGGAGGAGGACACCAGAAAGGGCAGAAGCCGTCGGCACCATCAGCAGGAGAGACCACACCAGGGACATCGCAGGATGACACAGGTGAGGCCGCGTGTAAGGAAAATCTTGGGAAGGGCCCACAGACATTGGGTTCAGTAATTATAAGTCCCGCATGCACATCGGGCGAAGCCTTAGGAAAAAAACCGGGTCTTACGGACAAAGCGAACTCACAACCCACGACGCATGATAATGGTAAAGTGCACTACGATTCACAGGCGTGCATCTGCAATACTTGATGCGTGGGATAGCGTGCGACCGAAAACACAAACACCACCCGCACACAAAGTTTCCGCAGCGCGCGGGAGAGACAACACGGAGATAACACGGAGAGAGAGAAACCAAACGTCGCATGAGAATGACGCGGCGAGAGCGTCAGCGGGCAGAGCGACGGGGCGAGCCAGACTGCCGCGCCCGGTAGAGCGCTGGGTCGCCGCGGGATGTAGACGTCGACGTAGACGTCGACAGACAGACCGACACACACACTGTGTGTGTTGTGTGTTGTGTGTTGTGGGAGAGAGAGAGAGTCTTTTCCTGGAGTGGCACCAGCCAACCACCGTTCGCCCCGTGTCCCCGACGCGTGGCCGTGCCCCCCGTCCCTGTATCGTCACTCGACCGGCGGTCACCCGTGGCACCAGTGGTGCCAAGCGTGTGGTCGATCGACCATGAGAACCGTGGTCAACGACCATGGGCAACCATGCAACTCACACCCTTCATTTGCGTCTTTCCACCCAAATTCTCAGATAAAGATTCTACTGAGAACACTCCTACACCCCCCGTAGCAGACCCAGCTGCAGGAAAACCATCAGCATCAACACCAACAGCTCCATCCGGTGACTCCGGTGCAAAGGGTACAAACGGTGCTTCCGGTTCACCAGCGCAGGACGGTGAACCCGGTCCTTCCGGTCCCACAGGTGAAAAAGGAGAAGCCGGTAACAGTAGTGGGCATGCCGTCGTCGATGGCGGTAACGATGACCCCCCTCCTCTCAATCCACCCAAACCAAAACCGAATCCGAACCCAAATCAATCGGGTAGTACTGCCGTCAGCAGCGGCGAACAATCCTCAGGAGGTGCTGCAAGTGGTGCTTCTGGCGGGGAAGGTAAAGCCGGAGGTGCGGGTGGTCCAAAGGATGGTGGACCAGGTGCTGGCGTTGGTGCTGGTACGGGTGGTAGTAGTGGTGGTGGTGCAGGCGGTGGAGCAGGTGGTAGCGGCACTGAAGTTGGCACCCCTTCCGTTGCGCCCGGCCTTAGATGGGAAGATGTCAAGTGGTACACCCCCGCCATCATTCCCGCGGTGGTTGGTATTGGGCTCATTGCGTTCTTCCTATGGAAGGTAAGTATATATGGCAATCACGGAATGCCGCATGTGCAGACTGTTTATACCTCTGAACATCCCGCCGGGTTCCAATATATGATAGTTCTAATCCATATACTGCTACACTCTCGTTCATTCCTTTTATCCTACCGTCCTCACCCTCCTCTTTACCCCCCTTTTTGTGCTTAGTATTTTGCGTACCTCGCCAAACGACGACGAACATATCGAACCGTTCGTGACGTGCCGTCACCGCCACTCGACGAAGAAATTCTAGACCATCTACAACGCGGCGAACTGCCGCCACCCGATTACGGTTACACCTTGATTAGGGATCGGCAACCTTCGTCAATATCCGGTAGCGCACGCCCACCACGCGTGCATAAGGGCACGATCATCGAACTACACTTAGAAGTGCTCAACGAATGTGAAGTGACCGAATGGCAAAACGTCAAAGACGACTATTTGCACATACTCGTTGAAGAGTTCATGTGGGGCAACAACGGACATAGTAGTTCCTTGGATGCTCCTACCACAAACGAGGGTTTATCAGGGACCAATGTTGCCTCCACCGTGGATCCATCCACTGACTCGGACGCATCTCCACCACATGAAGATGACCCATGGAGTCGTATGCAAACTATACCGTTAGCAACGGACCGTTCTCCACCGAATGAAGACGACCCCGATCCATGGCGTTGTATGGAAACAATACAGTTAGAACCGGATCCTTGTCCCCATAATGAAGATGACCCATGGAGTTGTATGGAAACGATAGAGTTAGCAACGGACCCTTGTCCTCCTAATGAAGAGGACCCCGC
>NW_012192708.1:19315-19917 GCF_000956335.1 Plasmodium fragile | reverse complement strand
CGATGTGCTTCCTTCTCTCGTGTAACAATAAAAGCCTGGCACTGAACGCCCCGTTGTGCTCTTCTATTCCTGTATGCTCCTACCTCATACTGGTGCTGATCGGAAATGCCCGCGGCGAGTACCCATTGCGCCAATGCGTGCGCCAAATTTACCGATCCCATGTTACTACTATTCACTGAAATATACGGTACCCGTAGAAATACTCATACATTACTATTATTCGTATTGTTGTTATATTGCATTAATGCGCGCGTGCGTCCACTTTTAGTCGATAATGCTGCTTCTGTCGTTCTTCACTGCTGCGCAAGTAGCAATCAAATGTTCGATAAAACGAGCAAAAGTTAAGCACATAAAGGTAGAACGCAGCATGGACCCAAACCAAAAATGTGCATAGGAATTGCAAATAGAGGGCACAGGGAAGAAACAGAAAAGAAAACAAAAGAAAAAAACAACAGAAAGAAAGGAAAAAACAGGAAAAAGTACACTACACACAACGCGTCATGAATACGTCTTTCTACACCGGTCTACACTAAACGCCTTCAGACGTTGTCTCTGTGTGCGTACACCTAAAAACCGCAGTAACAACATCAATTTCTTGTTCC
>NW_012192708.1:13594-15123 GCF_000956335.1 Plasmodium fragile | reverse complement strand
CGCGGTAATGTTTGTGCGTGAGCTTGTGCGTTGTTGTGGTGGCCGCGTGCGCGTGGTGGTGGTGGCGGCATCCATATGCGGCCATTTATTTAAAAATCCGTTGTTGTCCGTTGGCCGGCCGTACGTGTTGTTCACAAGTGCGTTGTTGTGGTGGCGGCATCCATATTCGTGCGCAGTCGTATCGGTAGCGGCCGTATTCGTGCTTTCTCCCATCGGTCCTTACCTGCCGATCCCTGTGGTGTTGCTGCATTGGAGGCGCCGGCCTGTTGGTTTTTGTCATGGTTCGCTGCAATAAAGGGCAAAAATGGGAATTAGAAGTGTCAGTATGTACTGTTCGTCTTCTTGGAAGTACACAGGAATGAACGTTGTTCACACATCTCCATCTTGTGTCGCGTTGCTCTCTCCCTTTTACTTCGAAACTGTCTGTAGTTGTCATCTCTTTACTTATCTTTCCTGATGTGTTCTAATCTGTCTAATTCTGGCGGAACATGCCATGCCTTACCTAACTGCGCTCGCTTCGCCTCTTCCCTCTGTTCTACGCCGCGCTCTACGTGTTTCTCAAGTTCCTCTAATATTTCCTTCATGGCCTCCTTCACGTCGCGCACCATGCTAGTAACTTCCAAGTTGTGCTTATTCTCCATCTTCTCATTGTTCAAGAAATCCGCTATTTTCCATTCCTTCTGCCATGTTGTCTTACATGTGTTAGTCCCCTTCACTTGTTTAAGCCGTCTCTCTAGTCTGCTGTTCTCCGCTAACCATTTCTTGACTTGTACATTTAACTTAAGATTCGGTGTTTTCAAATCCGGAAATATTTCTCTACCACATGTCCCCTGGTTTATTAATCCTGCCGAAAAACTTTCCTTCCCACTGTCCATTTCTTCCATTTGTTTCCATGCATAAAATATACCCCACCTACTTCTGCACACGGATTCGTTTAATATTTCGCCGAACATATGTACTATTATGCATCGTAAGTGCTCCGTTATTTTTGCACTGTTCTCATCTTCTTTGTGCTTACTCGATGCTGTAGTATTCCCCCAATTCATGAAAAATAAGGCCCCTACCATAAGTACGCATACAATTCTATCTCCGACTGTCTGTGTTACTAATTTTTCACCCTTCTTATACGCGTAGTGCTCCCATCCTGTGTTATCACAGTTCGCTGCATACGATGTTATGTCCTCAGTGTTCATGTAGTCCACAAATTCCTTCATTACATCCTTGGTCTTGTTCCACACCATGTCCTACAATGTAAGAGAAACACAGGAAATATATACATGCGCATGTGTACGTGAATGCTATGTGCCCCGATGTGCTTCCTTCTCTCGTGTAACAATAAAAGCCTGGCACTGAACGCCCCGTTGTGCTCTTCTATTCCTGTATGCTCCTACCTCATACTGGTGCTGATCGGAAATGCCCGCGGCGAGTACCCATTGCGCCAATGCGTGCGCCAAATTTACCGATCCCATGTTACTACTATTCACTGAAATATACGGTACCCGTAGAAATACTCATACATTACTATTATT
>NW_012192708.1:8506-9376 GCF_000956335.1 Plasmodium fragile | reverse complement strand
ATACACACACACCGTCTCCGTCAACGCCTCTCCGTCAACCAAGTCTCCGTCCACACCTCTCCGTCAACGCCTCCCCCGTCAACGCCTCTCTGCGTGCACGCTTCTCTGTCAACGCCTCTCGGTCACACCGTCTCCGTCACACCGTTCTACGTCACCCCGTCTCAGTCAACGCTTCTCTGTCACGCTTCGGTGCGCAGTTCTGGAAGTCGTCATAAACAGACAAAATACTTGCTTTCTTCCGCATGCCTCCATCCGCCGGCCGCTTTCCTGCCTTCGTTGTAAAAGAAGAAGGGAAAAAAAACGTACTACTACCGCTACCTACGCACACAACGCGTCATGAATATACACCCCCCGCCTTCTTCTCCACTAAACGCCTTGACACACTGTCTCTCTGTGCGTACACAAAAAAACCGCAGTAAGAACAACAACATCAATTTCTTCTGCCGCCGTTGCCGCCGTCGTTGTCGCTCGCCCACATAATATGTGTGTTCCTTCTCACCAGGCGCTCTCGGCCCCCTCTCTCTGCTCAGTCACTCGATCCTGCCCTCGAAACCCTTACTCGGCTACGTCGTCGAACCGCTTCACTCGGAGACAATCTCTTCCTTCTTACACTCGGACCGACCCGTTGCTCGGAGACAATCCAGTGTACAAGGACGAGGTGAGGGCGACGTGGGAGAGAAGCCGTAGAGGCGCCCGGCATCAGAATAGGAGGGATGCCAGAGAAGGAAGCGCAGAATGCGCAAGAGCACAAGAACAATGGAAAGAAAAATAAAATCAAGGTCAGAGTAGTGCGTAGAATGTTCAAGCGGTAAAACAACCAACAGGGCAAGAAGACTAGGCAGGAATACCACTGACGAGCGATTATTCATG
>NW_012192708.1:3550-5504 GCF_000956335.1 Plasmodium fragile | reverse complement strand
AGTAGCAATCAAATGTTCGATAAAACGAGCAAAAGTTAAGCACATAAAGGTAGAACGCAGCATGGACCCAAACCAAAAATGTGCATAGGAATTGCAAATAGAGGGCACAGGGAAGAAACAGAAAAGAAAACAAAAGAAAAAAACAACAGAAAGAAAGGAAAAAACAGGAAAAAGTACACTACACACAACGCGTCATGAATACGTCTTTCTACACCGGTCTACACTAAACGCCTTCAGACGTTGTCTCTGTGTGCGTACACCTAAAAACCGCAGTAACAACATCAATTTCTTGTTCCGTCGTTCCCACCGGTTTCACCGCTGCTGGTGCTGGCTTGACCGACTTGGCAGGTGCTGGTTTGGCGGCAGTCTTTTTAATGACTTTTTTCTTCACGTTCTGGACCTTCTCCTTTACCTTCTTCTGTATTTCACATGTCTCCTTGGACGCTTCTTCCTTCTGCATGTCCTCTAACACCTGCTTCACGCGCCCAAAGATAAAAGTATCCGCCCAGTGTTTTATTTTGCGCATGAACTCAGAGTCCGGTGTTATCACACCTTCGTTTTCATTACAGTCTTCTGCACTGTTCTGGTCTCTGTCCTGCTCTGGCCGCGCACACTTCTGCCCTGTGACGCGTGCACTTCCTACCTGGCCTCCTGCCAAACCTTTCTTCCATTCGTGCAGCTTAGTCTGTATGCTTGGTGCAATACCACGTAATCCGAATATAACCGGCCCATAATCCTGGTCCTCACACGCGCCTGGCTCATATTGCTGTTGTCCTGGTTTATCCGCTTGCCTCAGTGCTTCCGCAACCTTCTGTATTACTTCCCTTTGGTCTTCATTATTCCCATACACCTGGAGTAACACCTCAGTGGCCAGTGTACACCGTAAATATTCCGTAAACTGGTCTGCGGTACCGGCGTGCACCGTCCTGTTCTGACACGTCTTGTGCTTGATGTTATAAGTATATCCCTTTATGTATAGCATAAGGCTTGCAATTTCATGGCACCTGCGTTTGCATGTGGACATATTTGGCTGCGCTCCGGTATATATACTTCCACAAATACCGGCGTTCGCGCCGCTACCTTGGGTGATCGTCCGTGTTACGTCCTTGAAGATAATGTTAACCTCGCGCATTAATTGTTTCTGCGAGTGCAATAATGCATATATGTTTGTACATTTTTTCTGTTCCCTTTTCTCTTAAATCCATCTACATGTAACCACAGCTCTTTTCAGATGCATGCAGTCTCCGTGAACTGTATGTGTGCTGAGCATGCCTCCCGTACTTTACGACATGTATATAAATAGTCTACGCACACATACAGGTTCCAATTGCCCATGTATATATATTGCTGTCCAAAGTGCACTATTCCCCTTCCTACGAAATGTTGTGTACAATTGAACTTACCAAATATCCTTTTCCGTCGTTTATACCCCTTCTCTGTAGATAATACTGCCATGCACGTAGAAAGTTCCTTATGTCTGCATCATAGTCGTTACCCATAGTGAACACACTTTATTCGCGTATTAAAAAAGTACGACTACTACTACTACTACTACCACAGCACCGCTCAATAACAACAACAATAAAAAACAAAATATACACACACACCGTCTCCGTCAACGCCTCTCCGTCAACCAAGTCTCCGTCCACACCTCTCCGTCAACGCCTCCCCCGTCAACGCCTCTCTGCGTGCACGCTTCTCTGTCAACGCCTCTCGGTCACACCGTCTCCGTCACACCGTTCTACGTCACCCCGTCTCAGTCAACGCTTCTCTGTCACGCTTCGGTGCGCAGTTCTGGAAGTCGTCATAAACAGACAAAATACTTGCTTTCTTCCGCATGCCTCCATCCGCCGGCCGCTTTCCTGCCTTCGTTGTAAAAGAAGAAGGGAAAAAAAACGTACTACTACCGCTACCTACGCACACAACGCGTCATGAATATACACCCCCCGCCTTC
>NW_012192708.1:0-3450 GCF_000956335.1 Plasmodium fragile | reverse complement strand
TGCTACACTCTCGTTCATTCCTTTTATCCTACCGTCCTCACCCTCCTCTTTACCCCCCTTTTTGTGCTTAGTATTTTGCGTACCTCGCCAAACGACGACGAACATATCGAACCGTTCGTGACGTGCCGTCACCGCCACTCGACGAAGAAATTCTAGACCATCTACAACGCGGCGAACTGCCGCCACCCGATTACGGTTACACCTTGATTAGGGATCGGCAACCTTCGTCAATATCCGGTAGCGCACGCCCACCACGCGTGCATAAGGGCACGATCATCGAACTACACTTAGAAGTGCTCAACGAATGTGAAGTGACCGAATGGCAAAACGTCAAAGACGACTATTTGCACATACTCGTTGAAGAGTTCATGTGGGGCAACAACGGACATAGTAGTTCCTTGGATGCTCCTACCACAAACGAGGGTTTATCAGGGACCAATGTTGCCTCCACCGTGGATCCATCCACTGACTCGGACGCATCTCCACCACATGAAGATGACCCATGGAGTCGTATGCAAACTATACCGTTAGCAACGGACCGTTCTCCACCGAATGAAGACGACCCCGATCCATGGCGTTGTATGGAAACAATACAGTTAGAACCGGATCCTTGTCCCCATAATGAAGATGACCCATGGAGTTGTATGGAAACGATAGAGTTAGCAACGGACCCTTGTCCTCCTAATGAAGAGGACCCCGCTGCGTGCAGTTGTATGCAAACCATACAGTTAGAACCGGACCCTTGTGCACCTCATGCCTGCGATCCATGGAGTTGTATGGAAACTATACAGTTCGCCACGGACCCGTTTCCACCTAACGCAGAGGACCGATGCAATTGTATGGAAACCAGACAGTTAGATGCAGAACAGCGTCGTGCTCATTCCGACCACGGTGACGCGACGTCGGCGTGCACCCAATGGATCCCTTGGATCGAGCGCAACAAACATATTGTGCGGGCGTGCACGACGCAGCCGTGGTTTAATGCCCTCAAATCGGAATGGCAACAATACCTGCGCGAGCACATGGTGGCAACCGCACCATCCGGTGAAGCGGCAACCCTAGAGAGGAAGAAAGATGCATGGAAAGAATGGGTCGCAAAGCAACATCGGCAAATGAGTATGTATAACGCGCAGGAGTGGTTCCAACGTTTGTTGAATACTGTAGAGCATGAGACAGTACCGCAACACGGCCAAGCACCTATAGTGGAAAACGACTTAGAAGTGGAAAAAGTAATGGCAGCAGAACATATACTAAGAGTGCGAGATTTACCACGGACGCCACTGCATCAGCAACCTTACATGCAACAACCGTTAACCGCTCACAAACTGTGCATGCTCATCCTCGCATCCGTAATCGAAGAATGCGAAATCGAGAGTAGCATGCACGAGAAGGAGTTATATTTGGATGACCTATTGCAGAAGCTCTGCAATTAGGATGACGGGCCATATGCATGCAACATAACGCATGCTAACATTAGACCACTTTTACTTCATTACGTGATATACATAATATATTTCGGGTTTACATTATTCTATATATTCTTTTTTTCTTCTGCTCTCTTCTGCTTACTTCTGTTGCTTTCTGTTTCCTTTTGCCTTGTTTTGTTCTTTTTCTGTGTAGTCAACTTTTAACATGACCATAGGAACAGGTGGGTACACGTCACATGCATATAACATGTAGATTTAAATGAATAATATGAAGGGGCAGTATTCTCCTTTATGTGAAGTTAATTATTAACAGCTGCGCACGTGCATTCTACGGGTATGGTGTAGAACTAATATAGAACGCGCATACGCATTCCAGTATAAGGTGATCGTCTCCGCGCAAACGTGGCCGCGTAAACCGCATTGTAGCCGAGTGTAAGAACAAGGGGATTGTTTCTCCGAGCAAACGCGTCGACCAACGCGGTCGGGTAAAGCAGATTGTCCGAGTAAGGGTTTCGAGGGACGGATTCGCGTGAGGGAGCAGGCTGAGGGCGACGGGGACGAAGGAACACACATATTATGTGGGGGAGCACGAACGACCGGAGCAAGGCCACAACGACGGCAGACGAATTGATGTTGTTGTTATACTGCGGTTTGGTTGTGTACGCACACAGAGACAGTGTGTGTGACAGGCGTTTCGTGGAGACCGGTGTAGAAAGGGGGCAGGCGGGTGTATATTCATGACGCGTTGCGTGTACGGTAGTGTAGTGTAACTTTTTCAATTTTTTTCTTGCCCTTGTTTGTTTTTTATTTTTTTTATTTTTATTCTTTTCTCTTTTCTTTTTGTTCTTCTTACATATGTCTTATTTCCCACTTTTCCTGTCATGTATAATTATGTGTATTACCTAATATAGAATGGGCATTTATATAGGCAACATTTTGTTAAAGCTTAATATGTATTAAGGGAAAGAATAGAAAGGTCTGCCTTCTCCGGTTGTATTATAACACTATATTTTACAAGTGTCCCCGGAGCTCCTACCTGTTGTCAAGCACATAGGTAAATCATTCTGTGCGGAAGCCAGGCACACGTAGTATGTGGCCACGACAGGAACCATCGGAATAGGCACTTCAGGATTTCTACAGCATTAAGGGCACGCATGAACACCTTAATAACAGGTTCCGGAATTTTTCTGCTGAAGACGACTGAAAAATGGGTGCGCACGACGGGAAATATAAGTCTGTGGAGGCATTTATTACACATGTATTGGCCACATGGGCCACGGGGGAGGCCAGGTTTACTCAGGACAAGTTTGATGTAAGTAATGCAGGATGTATAATTTCAACGAGATACTCGAAAATGCATAAGACCGGATAATTCAGAATGATTATATGTCCAGCAACGTAGTATGCAAAATATAAATGTGCATGTTTATTTTTTTCTTAATATGTACAATAGAGTGGATTATGGGGAAGGATGAAAGCACTACTGGACGAGTTTGTGGCCCATATGAAGTACACAATAGACGATGAACTCCTCGATGCATTCGGGACCAACTGTGAGAATGCGGGTTGGGACTATGAGGACAACAGTAACATCCTATACAAGGGCTTCTCCACGGGGGATGTTATGAAATGTAAACTGATGTCAGCAGCATTGGTCTTCATGAATACGGTGAGAATTGGCAAGAATGCACACAGCGACAGGAGTCCGAATGATCAGGATATGAGGGAAATTTTAGGGTGTGTAGTGGTAAATATGTATATGAACATATTGAGAAATGCCAAATGCGGGCATAAGTGGAAAGGAATACATTATGCGTGGAAGGTGGCCAAAAAAATGGGAAATGACGAAGGAGGTGCAGCATTCAGAAGTGCAATTACACACGGAACGTGTTCTAGGGATGGATGGCGCTACCTGAACATAGGAAAAAAGGACATTCGGAGCGCTGTGGATGCATGGTTAAGGAATAATGAACACATAATGGCGGAAATACAGAAAGCTGAGGCAAGCGCAGAATGTAACAAA
>NW_012192707.1:25771-30253 GCF_000956335.1 Plasmodium fragile | reverse complement strand
CGTAACAACAAATACCAGTTTAACCACAAATACCGCCGTTAACAACAAATACCCCCTTCTTCTACACTAAAACCGCAGTATAACAACAACATCAAGTTTTCTTCCGTCGTTGCCGCAACCTCGTACAAGCGCTTGTCGTCGAGTGTAAGAAGGGGTTCTGCGCAGTAGCCGAGTGTAAGAAGGGGTTCTGCGCAGTAGCCGAGTGTAAGAAAGGAGGAGACGATTGTCTCTCCGAGCAACGCATCGGTCCGAGTGCAAGACGGATTCGACGAAGTAGCCGCGTGTAAGAACGCAGGAGCGATTGTCTCTCCGCGCACACGCGGCCGAGTGTAGCACGGATTCGACGAATGCTTGCCCGAGTGTAAGAACGGAGGAGGATTGTCTCCGACTAAAGCGGTTCGAGTGAAGGGGTTCGACGAAGTGTCCGCGTGTAAGAAGGAGGAGGATTTTCTCCGACTAAAGCGGTTCGAGTGAAGGGGTTCGAGGAAGTAGCCGCGTGTAAGAAAGGAGGGAGAGATTGTCTCTCCGAGCAAACGCGTCGACCAACGCGGCCGCGTAACTACCGCAGTACCAACGCTTCGACGAAGTAGCCGAGTAAGCATTGTGCCGAGGCTAAGACCGATTCGACGAAGTAGCCGCGTGTAAAAAGGGAATCATTGTCTCCGAGTGAAGCGGTTCGAGTGAAGGGAGTTCGAGGGACGCATTCGAGTAAGGCTTTCGCGGGACGAATTCGCGTGCGCGAGCAGGGAGCGGGGGACGGGGAGGAAGGGACACACATATTATGTGCGGGAGCAAGAACGAGGGAAGGAAGGCGGCAAAGACGACAGAAATTTATGTTATCGTTCGTTTTAGGTGTACGCGCACAGCACGACACCGTGTGTGTGACAGGCGTTTAGTGGAGACCGGTGTACACAGGGGGGCGGCGGGTGGTATTCATGACGGTGTTGCGTGTGTAAGGTAGTGTAGTGTAACTTTTTTTCTATTTTTTCCTTAGCTTTGTCTTTTCTATCTTTTCTTTCTTCCTTATTTTCCTTCTTCCTTTTTCTCCGTGTTCGACAGAAATATTAAGTTAGGAAATTGGTGTACGTTCTTTCTAGGTAGGGAGGCCACCGTAGGACCTTGTCGTATATGAACTGCTAACTCTGGAGCAGATTTTCCCTGGTGGATGTAATGTTTCTATTTGGGAACATATGTATACAGATTTATTTTTTTTTTCTTTTTTAAGTGATATTATTATCTGTTCACGAGTATACCTTTTTTTTCCTGTTTCATTCTGTTTTCTCTTTTTTTTCATCAATTTTTAATGCCAAACACGGGTGGCATATATTCTATCGAAGATAAGGCTATTGGATTTTTCTGGGACATATATGGCATTAATAATTTTCCAGTACCCTGTATGTGCAGAAAACATTGTTTAAATATTTCTTACGGCATTAATATTATTCAGGACCTTCCACATAGTTGGACTTTTTCGTGTAGTGTACACTCCTGCACTCGTGCTCTTCTGCATGAGTCCTGTGTGATGAAGAAGGAGGAAGTATATAAATTACAATTTAAGGGTGGGTTGTATTTCATACAGATACCATATAACAGGAATTGTGCAGCAGTGTGAGCCAGAAGGTATAGTTAACCGGAAGTAGCATCGATGAGTAATGATGCAGACTATGCGGCAGTATACTATTGTTATCAGAGTTAATGCAGTGTAAAGAACTAAGGGTCGAACAATATGTCTACAGCAGAGTTCGCAGCTGCACTAGCAGCATATTTAACACGTAGGCAGGCGTCCGAGGGTGAACAGTATGGGGTAAGTTCATGTAGAGCAGGACAGAGGGGCGAACATAGTTATTCTTTGTGGAACGCGTATAGGGTGAACACAAGAGTATTCCTATCGATAGAATATGCTTATGGATGGTTTTGTATGGTTCAGTCAGTATAATGTGGGGGCAGGCATTTGTAATAGAGGTGAATCGTTTTATATATGAGAAAGTGCACATTCATTCCATTCAGCGTATATATAAGTGAGTGGACGGTGGAGAGCATGTAAGAGTACAGTATATGTATAAATGCATACAGCCCGTGTTATTGATGTAAGGTGGCAGAGTGTATTGGCTGAGTGAGTAATGTCATGTAGGAGAGGCGGGCATTTTTAAGTAGTACTGAGAGAACTGTCACGTGTTTGTATGCATATATGGATTACTCGGAATGTAGGACATGATATGGAACGACACCAGACAACTGTTCGACGTGCTAAAGCACCAATGGAAAATCGAAGATAAATTAACTAAGGACACGTGCGCAGCACTTTATCCTGCAAAAAGCGCGCGCATTAATACACTGCAAAGGAAAGTTTGCCAGAGGGTCATGAACGTTTTTCTATTTATGGATGGAATTCACTGGGACGGGAAAAAATGGGAACAGCGTAGGATATTCAAGCATGAAGAGGTGCTTGAGGATTATCTCAGGTGCATGTTGGGCAATGTGGCCATAGTGGAACTCTTTGGGCAGAACTGCGCACACGCAGACATTGTGAAGGATGTTTCCACAGCAATGAGCGGGTTGCGAATGTCGTTCCAACAAGTCGATAATAGTAAAAAATGTGAACACATTCATTATAATGACCTGAGGGTTGGCAGCAAGTTGGTGGGTTTAACCATGGCAAAGTGGATGCAAGAATTGAGAACTGAAGGAAGCATTTCAACTGAAAGAGGTTCGGCCAAAGGAGGAGTCTGTCCGGGGTCTAAAGGACAACAAGGTACACGCAGGACAGACGCAAGCCAAGCCAGTGTGCCTGTTGCAGGAGTATTGAAACGTGAAGATCAGGAACAACTGAAGACATTCATCAATAAGGCGAAGGATCTGAAAGAACAGGACACAAAGGACTTACTGCAGGAGGTGCTTGAGCAGGGTGGGGAACTGCAGGCAATAGAAAACATATTAGACAAAGTGAAGGACGGGCAGTGGCAACGGGAAAACAAAACAACGAAGAACTCCCGTTCGAAAACTCCACATGAAAACGCACACTCACCGGGGGAAACACAGGCAACATCGTCATCATCAGGATCATCATCCACAACAACATCAACATCACCGGGCACGTCAGCAACCGGTAATACAGGTACTGCAATTGGCCGCGAAACACCCGCAGCTAATGAGGCGGCCACAACACAACAACACGCGGCGAGAACAGCACGACGCATCCCCTTCGTTGACCTTGAGTGGCGACCACGACGGCAGCGGTCGGGGCGACGAGGCACCGGAGACGAGATGACGGATGCGGCAGAAGGGACGAGATCACGGATCGGCGAGCAGGGACGGCGACAAATAAACGTTGTACTGCTACCATCTAGCCTAGTCCACCGAGTACGCAGTCCACCGAGTGCACCTCGACACACTGCATCGATCCATGCATCGATCCATGCAGCGGACCCACTGCATCGAGCCGGACGGTACGCTCCCGCTACCTGATCGAACCGTCGCGGCCCGTTCTTTCTGTACCACTTGTGTCTTTTTTTTTTTGTCATCTTTCTACCATCATTCTATCATTCTGCCTTCGTTATCGCAGCAAAGGGCAAGGACAAGGACCGGGCGGGCGGATCATCCGAGGATACTAAGACACAGAACCCTGCGGGAGCCGCAGGATCACAGGGGACCGGAAAGGCAGCATCACAAGCACCATCACAGCCTCCTGGATCACAACCAGCGGGAGCACCAGTAGGAAGGACAGATACCACAGCCGCAGGAGGAGCAGGTCAAGGACCTGGACCTGGACAACAACCCCCACCACCTGCACCACCGCCATCCCAGATTCCCGCTCAGGCGTCACCAAGCGGCACCCGCGTGGGCGGCGAACCGTGCGCAGGAGTCGCTGCAGGAGGCGGACGTGCACGTTCCTCCAGTTCATCACCCAGTTCAAGTTCCAGCTCTGCTTCTGAACCAGGTTGCACTGGTACTGGTAATAAAGGAGATGCCTTGGGAATAGACCTAGACTTAGGGAAATACAGGAGGGGCTTAGAAGGATCATATGGACCAGGTATCAAACCTGAGTCACCAGTAGGGGACTCAAAACCAGCGATCGATGACAGCATCCCCCCCATCTTCACTGCCAAGGACATCTTCCTGTCTTCCCCTGTTCTTATGTTCTTTGCATCCGTCACTTCCCTTATCCTGCTCTTTTTCCTTGGCAAGGTAAGCATACTCACACAACACACAACGCACAAATATAACCGAGTGCAAAATGGACGAACGACTGTTTCCGGCCATATTCCACACCCTGCGTCCCCTTGGCCTCATGTTCCCACCACAAATAATCGGGAAACTTAATACACCAACTTACTCTTGCGATTAGTCGACAAAGCAAAAAGAAAAAAAAAAAGAAAAAAAGAACAGAAAACGCACTACGCACGTATGTCCCTAAATGCCGGATACATAGCACATTGGAGGCAATTGAGGTTGGGTACGTGCGACACAATATATTGGATTACT
>NW_012192707.1:21620-22672 GCF_000956335.1 Plasmodium fragile | reverse complement strand
TATCATCTTTGCGTATCGTAAAAAAGGAAACAAAAAAATAAGAAAAAATCATAGGTGTATATATAAAGAAGAATGAAATAATCATATAATTCTGGAATACAAAAAAAAAAAAAAGAACAGCCACGTAGTGCCAACACAAATACATATAACAATAATCATATAATCCCCTTCTTTATAAGTAGAAAGAAATATAGTTCTTAGTAACCCCCTTTATTCTGAAAAAAAAAACAAGCAAAGGACAAAATGATGTTCCCTGTGCAACTTTCCATATTCAGCTTCATTTTGTACTCCTGGCAACATCCCGAAAACGTACGACACAATAATTAACGCTTCCGTAGAATGGGCATTCCCATTTATGATTCTGATGTTATTCGTGCTCCTAACAATTGAAAACAATTCTGCCTTCGTTTCATTTTATCTAAATACATGTGCACTGCATAACGCCCTCAAATACATGCCTCGGTATTTTCCCCTATGTTAGGCGAATGAATCCGGCACATCATGGAACCATACGGCGAAGCAAAATGACACTCTCGGTATCAGGATGCGTAGATTACTAACGGTTGAATTGGATATGCAAGCACCACCACAACCAAATAATACATTACTGCTCACTCCTGGTAAGGGTCATGATAAAAAACTCGCATCCGGGCAAAAGCCAGGAAAGTCTGGTAAACCAACAACGAATGTTGCATCAGAAGGATCGTTACCGCAGTCACCACAGCATAATGTACAAAGTGAAAAGAAAGAAAAGAAGCCAAAAGGAACTGAAGTGACGGGTGCAACGGATAAGCAAACACCAGAACAGAATAAAGGTCCCGTTAGTCCTAGTGGAGGGCCAGTGAAAACAACTGCGACGGGTGCAGATTCCGGAAAACCAGATGCGAAGGTTGGGACAGAGGGGATATTAGTAGCTTCAGAAAAGAAGGCACACATTAAAGAAACGACCGAGGTACCAAGCGGACTTTGTAGTACACTAGCGCGAACTATATCTAGGAATAAATTGTGGATCCCCGCTACAGTGGCCGTTCTTGGTTTCTACATATATATGT
>NW_012192707.1:11185-17460 GCF_000956335.1 Plasmodium fragile | reverse complement strand
TCAAACAATTTGTGATGAACGTCAGAAATGTCTTCAAAGTTTTAATTATATCCACGACAACACTATCGTTCGTTGCGACAGCATCCATTGTGGCAACATTATCGTCCTGTATGACATTACGTACTATGACAGCGTTTGTCATGGGAACAACGTATATACCCTGCATCTTTTTCGTCCGGCTCTCAAATGTTCTGTAAACAAACTATGCACATATAATCCCCGTATATCCACAAATTCCGTACATTCTACGGTCCACACTCGTCGTCGCCGCTACCGCTACCGCTACCGATGCTGTTATTGCTGCCGTAGTCTACACTCGTGGCTGCCGCTACCGCTACCGCGTCCGTCGTAATCAACGCTCAACCGAAGTGGTACAGCGACGGAGCTGCGACGTCGTTTGCTGTTCCGCCGCGGGCGCGTGGTGTTGTGGTGGTGGCGGCGGCATCCATATGCGGACGTGTCTGTATCGGTGGAGGCCGTATATTCGTATTATTACGATCCATATTCTTACTACTTTCGTATTTTTACCTTTGTTTTTTGCAATTTCTGTGTCAATTTCTGTTGCTATTTGCGTCACTGCTTCCTTAGTTTTCTCTATTATCTCCGTTTCCGTTGTTGTTACTTCAGGGATTTTCTGCCAGTCCACGTTTCCGTCTCCATCAGTCCTCCCCGGACCCGACTTATACTCCTCCCACTTTTCGCTACAATCCGTACTGTTTTCCAACTGTCCTATTCTGCCCATTAGGTTCCCCTCATGTATTAACAAGTTTACCATGGCTCCATCTACTACTCTTACTCCACGTTTCTCAATGTCATAGCCGCATTCGGTGCACCGCCCTTCCATAACGGGACCCGAGATTGTCACTGCACCAGTTTTTTCGTCTTTGCCCATTTGCTGCACTGTTTTCCAGGCATATTCTACACCTCTTTTCCACGTTCCTTGCTTTTTACAATACATAGTTTTTAGCATGTATCCAAAGACATTTGCTAGTTCACACCGGAACCTTTCGTACAATTTATCGTCATCCGTGTTCTGTGCTTTCCCACTGTTTCCATCGTGCCCATGCTGGTTCGCGAAGAACAAAGCAAGGGTCATGAGTCTGCACCGTACTACGTCCGCCACCCTTTGCCCTATTGTGTGACCATGCTGCTGTGGGAAATCATCCCAACCGTAATTTTCACAGTTTGTACCCCACGTATCCATGTGCTCTTTATTCTTGTCCATATAATCAGAAAACTCCTGCAACACTGTCTTCAATGCCTGCAGTTGTTCACTCTATATGGTGCACGTGGAAATGAACAAATACTCATGTGCCCATTGCATCTTCATGCTACCTGTCGTAAGCATGCACACCCGCATGTATGTGTATACTGCATGAATAAATTCTGCGGCCACTACTTAATTGCCCGTTCTTTGTATGGTTCGCTGCCGTCCTACTTTAACTTACACTATAAATACCCTTCACGTGAAGTCCGCTATGCCCTGTATCCATTACGCTCCTCCAAGCACAATTATCTTCTGTTGCGGTTGTCGCTTTCGGTGCCTTCTCCTTGCCTCCTCCGGGAGTCGCACCACCAGCCTTACCAGTCTTACCACCACCACCAACAGATGTCGTCGTCGTTGCCCCCGGTCCCGTGGTCGTGGGTTTCCCATCCGTCGTTGCCACCGCTGTTGATGCCGGTTGCGGCGCTACTGGTTTGACAGGTTTCTTTCCTCCGTCGACGGGTGGTGGTGCTGGTTTGGCCGGGGCGGGTTTGACACGTTTGGGGTTCACTTTTTCCTTCACTTTCTGTACTCCCTCCTTTATCTTCTTCTCTAGTTCACATTTCTTCTTGGACGCTTCTTCCTTCTGCATGTCGTCTAACACCGGCGTCACGCGCCTAAACATAGTAGTATGCGCCCAGTATTTTATGCTTCTCATGAGCTCAGAGTCTTGTGGTGTCTGCACCGACTGTTCATTGCACTTCTGTTCACTGTCCTCGCGCTCCCTGTGTGCCCAAGCACACTGCTGCCCTGTGCCGTGTGTACTTCTTGTTTTGCCTCCTGGCAAACCCTGCTGCCATTCGTTTATGCGCTGCTGTAGGCCTGGTCCAATACCTCCTACTCCGAATATGACTTCCCCATAGTCCCTTCCCTCACATACCCCTGGCGCATAGTGCGTGTGCCCTGGTGCATCCGTGTTCCGCATGTGTTGCTCAACCTTCTCTATTATTTCCCTATGATCACTAGTTTGCCCATACAGCTGTAGTAAAACCTCAGTGCCCAGTGTACACCGTAAATATTCCGTAAACGGCGCGCGCCTTGTGTGATCCGCCCGTCTGGTTGTCCAAGTACCCTTACTGTAACTGTATCCCTTTATGTAGAGCATAAGGTTCGCAATTTCATGACACCTGCTCTTGCATGTGGACATATTTGGCTGCGCTCCGGTATATATACTTCCACAAATACTGGCGTTCTCGCCGCTGCGTTGGGTGATCGTGCTTGTTACTTCCTGGAAGATAATGCTGACCTCGCGCATTAATTGTGTCTGTAGATGGAAGAATCCATGTATGCGTGTGCATATTCTTTATGCCCATGTTGTCGTAAATTCATGTGCATTTAATCATACTGCATTTCAGATGCATGCATTCAGTTTGTACTGTATCTGTGCGCAGCATACCTCCCTTACGTTGCCGACATGTATATAAGTAGTCTACGCACACATACAGGTTCGAATCTCCCATGTATATATATTGCTCTCCAAACTGCACCATTGTTCATCATTCGGAATGTTGTGTACAATTGAACTCACCCAATATCCTTGTCCGTCGTTTATACCCCTTCTCTGTAGATAATCACTCCATGCTCCTAGAAAATCCCTTATGTCCTTCTCATAGTTGCCGTTACCCATAGTGAACACAGTTTATTCCCTTCTTAAAAAAAAAAGTACGCGACTACCACTACTACTACTACTACTACTACACACCGCTCAATAACAACAACAACAAAAAAAATATACACACACCCGTCTCCATCACCGCTTCTGCGTCAACACTTTTCCGTCACCCCGTTCACCGTCAACGCCTCTCCCGTCAACGCCTCTTCCGTCAACGCCTCTCCGTCCACGCCGCTCCGTCAACGCTCTTCTCCGTCACCCCGTCTCCGTAACCCCGTCTCTCCGTCAACGCCTCTCCCGTCAACGCTTCTCCGTCAACGCCTCTCCGTTACGCCGTCTCCGTACAAGGATGGTCTCCGCGCAAACACGGCTGAGTGTAAGAAGGAGGAGAGATTGTCTGTCCGAGCAAACGCGGCCGGTTAAACGGGATTGTGCGAGTAAGACGGATTCGACGAAGTAGCCGAGTGTAAGAAGGAGGAGAGATTGTCTCTCCGAGTAATGCGACCGAGTGTAAGAAGCATTCGACGTAGTATCCGCGTGTAAGAAAGGAGGAGATTGTCTCCGAGTGAGGATCAATAGAGGGAGCAGCGAGAGGCGGGGCGGCGCAAGGAACACACATATTGTGTGGGATGAAGGACGGGGAATTGTGATTCACTTGTATTAGTGTAGAAGAGGATATTTGTTGTTAAGGAGGGTATTTGTGGTTAAACTGGTATTTGTTGTTAAGGGGGGTATTGTTATTAAGGATTTTAGTGAACACGGCGGAATATTCTAAGTATGTAACTGTAGAAGTTCCCGTTAGAGGAATATGATTCCGAAAGATAATGTTCAATTAATGTGGACTTTGAATAAGTATCGAGCAGAGTGTCATCCTATATAAGAAGGACCACAAGGGAGGAAGCCATGTGGAAGTATTTGAAAGTACTATGGGAGGATTATATAGAGACCCGAGACACAGGCGTGCGGCCGGATGACAAAACATTTGATGTAAGTTCATGCATGGGGGAGAATGAGGGAAGACCAAAATAATGTTATTCATGTGTATTAGGGTCAATGTGGGGATGACTAAGACACGGGGGGGTATATATGTCTATGCTGTCGCTCAGTATACTTTCTGCATATGGAATATGACACATATACAGGACAGGGTGTGTTGTTGGACGTACAACTATATAAGAAGCGAAAATTAAGGGAAAGAATGTCCTTTATGCGGACATTCATAATAAATATTGTATTCGTAGGACACATTCTGGAGTAATATTGAGGACGTATGGACGAAGTTTAAGGCCTATATGGAACAGGAGGACGAGCATGGACTATTGGGGACATTGTGTTCGAACAGGCACGAGGACCACGTCGACGGGGAGCCATTCAACCAAAGGGACCAAGCTCTATGCGAGTTAGCACTGAGAGCACTATGCTTTAAGCATAGAATCTCTTTAATAGGGAGCACTGCAAACACGGAAAACTTGGACCAATGAGCAAAGGAAATAGACCTGTATATGAGATGTATTCTAGTTAATATATTTATGAAGAGAATAGTAGGGCGAGGATGTGTGGAAGCGCCTGGTGGGAAACAGGCATTTACAGCTGCGGGGGCTTTCGTGCAGTATGAGGACGTGGGCACGCATAATTTTACATGTGAGCACCGCGACAGAGCCAAAGGCGGTGACGCACATGCACGGCCGGAGGATAGAACTTTGATGACTATAATGCAAAGATGGTTTGATCGGAATATGGGCAGATTGAATGATGGGTACGTAGGAGTACTCCGCAGGGACTGTAAGGTCAGCATAGGCGGAAGTAGGAAAGGAGAAAACGAGGACACATTAATGGAACACATACGGGGGAGAATACAGCAGGAAATGAAGGACGTGGGGCAAGAGTTGCAGCAGAAAGTGCAAGAATTAAAGAACAAAATGCACGATTCGGCAGGAACTAAAAGCATAATGGATATATTGGAAGAGCAGGTGAAGAGGGAGAAGGACCCCTCTTCGAAAACTGCACCAGATAAGGTTTCGGGAGCATCGGGGCCACCACCACCTCCTCCACCAAGGAGACCATCAACACCACAAGATCCGGCGACCTCGGGAACAGGACCAGCAGGGACGGACACTGACCATACAGGTAAGTGTACCGGTAGAACCGCAGTTCATGTGGCGAAGAATGCAGGCCAGGGCATCCCAGGTGCCTCATCCACCACCACCCTTTCTTTTGTGTCGAGCCCAGAGGCTAATAAAGAATGTGAGAACAAGTCCAAGGACTCGGGACCAGGTAGTGTCCTGAGTGAATAACCAGAACAAAAACAGAGAGAAACAAACACAACAAACACGGAACAACTTTTCCGGAGAGAGAGGGAGAGACAACACGGAGAGAGAGAAACCAAACGTCGAATGAGCAGGGCGATGGGTCGGCCGCGGGTTGTAGACGTCGACGGACGTCGACAGACGTCGACACACACACTGTGTGTGTGTTGTGTGTGTGTTGTGTGTGGGAGACAGAGAGAGTCTTTTCCCGTGGTGCCACCTGCCAACCACCGTTCGCACCGTGGTGCAGACCTTCGGTTGCCGCCGTGGTCCACCATCCGAAACATAACTTCCGTTTCTTCCATATTCTTTCCTGTGTTCGAGTTTATAGGTGAAGCCCATGCAAGCGGACCGCCCAGTCCGAGCCAGGAGGAAGCAGGAAAATCGGTACCATCATCACCGACACAAGCACCATCACCAGAACCAGAACCAGAACCAGCAACAACAACCACAACCACAACAACATCCTCCAGTGGAGCAGCCGCGGGATCCCCTGGTCCCCCTGGTCCCGCAGGTAAAGCTGGTGAGTCCGGCCCTTCTGGTCCCGGCTCCTCAGGACCTGGTTCTACTGGTCACCAAAACCCTGCTTCCTCAAGTCCTGCCTCCCCTCCTAGTGCTACTACCGATCAAGGCCTCGGTTCTAATAACACAACTGGACGTAATGATTTTGGATTAGGCACAGATCCTCCAAAAGCAGCAGGTGACTTAGGAGGAAATTACGGACCAGGCCCTCCACAGGTGCCCCATACTGTACACCCACAGAATGTGCCTTCGACTGATGGTGGTCCGGCATCGCCCGACCTAACCGACACCGTCCTTACCGCCACTACTCCCATCCTGTTTTTTCTCACTTCCGTCATCGTGGCCCTTCTGGGTTATTCCCTTTGGAAAGTAAGTACAGCCACAAGGCGCGCACACACACACACCACGCACGCACAAATATAACCGAGTGGAAAAATGGAACAACAACCATTGTCCTTCGCCTTTTCCTGCCACAGGCCTTACTTGTATGTTCCCAAAAGCAACTCTAACCAACTGTACACTATGCGGAAGTTACTCCACAAGAAAACAAAAAAAGGATAATAACTTTTAG
>NW_012192707.1:0-11085 GCF_000956335.1 Plasmodium fragile | reverse complement strand
TATTTCGTACGCAATTGATTTTATCAATGTTCACTACTGGCCGATGAACAAAAGTATTACACGCATAATCTATACACGTACATGTGGAAAAAGCAAAATAATAGTTGTATGATTCATACATATAAACACGCAACATATCGCCACTTCTACCATTTTATACACCGAAGGAAATAATGCGAACACAATGACGTTTCTTGTGAAATTTTCTATATTTATTATGGCCCTGTGTTTTGGGCAAATTGCTGGTTGTGTATGATACCAACAACTGTTTTTTGTGGGGACTTATCACATGTATTGTGATAAGCTGTTAACCGTCCATAACAACTATAAAACTTCCTCTCGTGTATTTTTGCGCTATACATCATTGTGTACACCATAACAATCCCATGTATGCCCCCTTTTTTTTTCATTTGTGTTAGGCGAGTACCATAGGTACATCCTCGGGTAATGGCACAAGCGAATATGGCACAGATGTTGGAACTGCGGCTGCAAGTACAATTGCTACGACCAGCGTGTCGTTGAGTGATGCAACGGATGTAGGGAAACGGGGTCAACGTAATTTTTACGATGGTCAATCTACGAGTAGGCGCATGAAGAACACGGTGTTCGATGACATGCGGAGAAAATTAAAATCCACGGACAAAGTAAAGAAGCCGCAGCACAAATCGAAGTCATCGCAGGATATAACTGCAGGCGATAATTGTAGAAGAGGTTTGAAGAAATGGACACGTTGTAAAATGGGAAGAAAAGCATGGTTGGCGCTTATACTAGTACTCTCAGTTCTGTATGCATTCTTTATGTCCTCCTTAGGACAAAGCGTGTTGAGTGGGATATTTCGTATGATACTTGGTCAGGCCGCGTTTGCGACGTTCATGGGCACGTATGGAGCTTTCATACTGATTGTAATTGTCTATTTCTGCGTGCTAATATGTTTTTGCTGCTCCAAGACTGCAAAATGTGTACTGGATAAAATTTGGAAGAAGAAGGAGAAGGAGGAAGCTCCCACAGAAACGGAAAAAAACGAAGGAGAAGTAAATAAGAAACCGGCAGCACCTACACCGGCAGCAGAATCCCAGAAACCGCATGTACATGAGAAAAAGGAAGAATCTGGGGAATCAGACGTACCGAGCAAACCGGATGTATCTAACAAACGGGAAACATCCGGGGTAATGGAAGCACCTAAGAAACCGGAAATAGCTTAGAAGCAAAAAACACCGGGGAAACTGAAACTACCGTGGTCACAGAAATTATCGAAAAAACCATAAGTATACTCCGTACTGTATTTCTGTTATATTATAACGACGTTATGATATGTTATTCGTCTATTTACTTGATCGAGCACCCCATGATGTCCTATGCTTTTTATGTGACATGGCTTATTCAGATTTATATTATTTACCTAATTGTTTCGCTTTACATTGTCATACTGTTTGTACTCTGTACGAATATACATAGTTTTTCGTATATATATATTGTACTGTTAGTTTATATAATAAGTTGTTGATGAATATTTTTAATGGGATACCCATTGTAAGAAAAAAAAGGGAATCCTGCTACATTACGTATATATAATGCAAGACTACTTTATACCTTACATGTAACCAATATTACATTAGGATTACACTTGATGCAACATGTGGCTATATTTGCATAAAATAGAATGTTCTTCTTTTTTTTTTTTTTTTACTCAAAAATGCTGGCGCGGTATGAATATCCCCCTTTTTTGGGCACTATAATATTGTACACGATAATAACAACATACACTATATAGACATATAGTATAAGCTGTCACAGTGATGCATCGACCGTTAAAGAGGCACCAAATGCGACAGCAGTTGTCACAAGGACAACGTATACACCGCCTCTGCCTTTTTGCTGGCTTCTCTAAGGCTTCTCAAATGTTGCGTTATAAACTATGCACACATAATCCACTTATATGCATAAATTGCGTACACACTGCGCACTCATGCGCGTGGCGCTACCGCTACCGCTGCCGTCCTTGCCGTCGCTGCCGGCGCCGTCACCGCGTTCTCCGTCAACGCTTCTCCGACAACGCCGCTCCCGTCACGCCGTCTATCCGTCTACGCCTCTGCGTCAACGTGTCGCGCGTCACCCCGTCGCCGTCAACGCCTTCTCCGTCAACGCCTCTCCTGTCACACCCCGTTGTCCGTCAACGCCTCTCCGTCAGCGCTCTCTGCGTGAACGCTCTCTCCGTCAACGCTTCTCCGTCACCCCGTTCTCCGGGTCACGCCTCTTCCGTCAACGCCTCTCCCGTCAAGGCTTGTGCGTGCGGCTGCCGCCGTGTTGGTGCGGTCAAAGAAAGGGGGGAAAAAAGTACTACTACAGTACCTACCCTCACAACGCCATAACAAATAACTGCCGACCTAAGTCATATCAACCCACATGTTGTATATATATATATGTAACGTCTGCAACCCAGGCCCCATAGTTATATTAATAGAAGTTGACAAGATAACGCTAGCAAAACAAAGCAGAAGTGCACAGCAAAAAACACAAACGAAAAAAAAAAAAAAAACGTATAGGATAATGTAAAGTAGAAGTATACTGTGCATATCGTATAAGGGAGAACAGTCATGTACGGTCATCAGGTCTCCCTATCTACATTCCTGCATACCCCTGACTTCATCCTAATGTCAGAGCGTGTCCAATAGATCATCCACATATAACTCCGTCTCCTGCAAACGACATTCGAGCTCGCACTGTTCTATGACTAATGCCAGGATCAGTATCCATGTTTTAGCAGTTAACGGTTTTTTCATGTAAGGTTGCGGATGCAGTTGCGTCCGCGGTACATCTCTCACTCGTAGCATTTCTTCTGCGGCCATTACTGTGTCCACTTCTAAGTCGTTTTCCACTCCAGGTACTTCGCCTTTTTGCGATTCTGTCGCCGCGTCTGCATTATTCAACAAATGTTGGAACCACTCCTGCTCACCATATGTATTGATAAGGTCATGTTGCTGTGCGACCCATTCTTTCCACAACCGCAGTTTCGTGCTTTCCATGGTTGCCGCTTCACCGAACTCACGGTGCGCGGATACTACGTTGTCGTCCCGTGCGCCATGTGCTCGCGCAGGTATTGTTTCCATGCCGATGTCAATTGCAAAAACCATGGCTGTTCCGTACACTCGCGCACAATATCTTTGTTGCGGTCAATCCAGTTAATCCAACGGATGCAGTACGACGTCACGTGGTCGGAATGAGCACCACTGTGTTGTGCATCTAACGCTATACTTTCCATACACCTCCAGGGATCTGGGTTGTCTTCGTTAGGTGGAGATGCGTCCGTTGCTAACTGTATAGTTTCCATACAACTGCAGAGAGCATCTGCGTTAGGTGGAGAAGCGTCCGTTGCTAACTGTATGGTTTGCATACACTTGCATGGATCGGAGTCCTCTGCGTTAGGTGGACAAGGGTCCGTTGCTAACTGTATGGTTTCCATACAACTCCAAGGATCGGGGTCGTGTGCATTCGGTGGAGAAGTGTCCGTTGCTAACTGTATAGTTTCCATACAACTCCATGGATCGAAGTCATTAGGTCGACAAGGGTCCGCTGCTAACCGTATGGTTTCCATACAACTCCAAGGATCGGAGTCATCGTGGTTGGATGCAGCAGGGTCCGTTGCTAACTGTATGTTTTCCATGCAACTCCAAGGATCATCTTCATCATGTCGAGATGGATCTGTTCCGTCGGCGTCAGTGGGTGCATCCAGAGTGGAGGAAACATGGGTCCCTGGTAAACCATGGTTGGAGGTAGAAACACCCAAGATGTTGTTATTCGTTTCCTCGTCCTGCTGCAGGTCACGCGCAAACTGCTCCACGACAATCTTCAAATAGTCGTGTTTGACGTTTTCCCACTCGGTCACTTCACATTCGTTGAGCACTTCTAGATGTAGCTCGATGATCGTGCGCTTATGCACGCGTGGATGACGTCGTCGTCGGGCGCATGTTGACGAAGGTTGCCTATGCCGAATCATCGTGTACCCGTAATCGGGTGGCGGGGCGCCGCGTTGTAAATGCTCCAATATTTCTTCGTCTAGTGGCGGTGACGGCACGTCACGAACGGTTCGATATGTTCGTCGTCGGTTGGCGAGGTAGGCAAAATACTAAACAGAAAAAGGGGGGTAAAGAGGAGGGTGGGGACGGTAGGATAAAAGGAATGAACGCGGGTGTAGGAGTATATGGGTTCGAACGATCATATAGTGGTGCGCGGAGGGAGTTTCTGAGGTATAAACATCGTGCACATGCGGCATGCCCGCATTGTCGTATATACTTACCTTCCAGAGGAAGAACGCAATGATGCCAATACCAACCACCGCGGGAATGATCGCGGGGGTGTAGGGGATGAGATCGCGAGGGTCGAAGGGTTTCGGGGAAGAAAGGGTAGGAAGAGGTTGATCATTACTCATTGAACCCTGTCCTCCGGAAGTGCTGGAACCAGCTCCCTGTGGACCCCCACTGGAGCCAGTACCGGAGGTACCTGGTTGCGAAGTGCGCGTGGAGCCAGGTCCTGAAGAACCTGGGGTGTGGGCACCAGCAGAACTGGGACCAGAGGATTGACCTCCTCCACTGCCTTGGGTAGTACCATGTTCACCTGGTTTTCCTTCGCCAGCAGACACTCCATCCGCCAAATCAGCATCACTGAAACTGCCACTACTTCCCGATTGATTTGGGTTCGGGTTCGTGGTTTCTGGTTTGGGTGGATTGCGAGGAGGGGGGTCATCCGTACTGGTGTTCACCGAGGAACCGGGGGGACTATCAGGTCCTGTATGTAAATATGAGAAGGAGAATAAGTGTCGAAAGTGAACCTTGTGCGATGGTGCAACGGGTGCTTGGCCATGCTCGGTTGCATGGTTGCTCATGATGGACCACACGGTTATGACCACGGTCGGCCACACAGTCGCGCGGCCACACGGTTGACCACACGGTTCGTCGCTCGTGGTCGGTCGCTAATGGTTGCCTGACCACGGTTGGCCACATGGTGCCACGGTTGACCGCCGGTCGAGTGACGGTTCACTGCCGTTGGAGAACCGGCCGTAGGGGAACCGTGGTTGGCAGGTGCCACCCCGGGAAAAGACTCTCTCTCTCTGCCACACAACACTCACACTATGTGTGTGTGCGTCTACGTCTGTCGACATCTGCATCCCGCGGCGGACCCGTTGCTCGGCCGATCGCTCTGCCGCTTGCATTCTCATTCGACGTTTGGTTGTCCGCTCTCCGCGGTGTCTGTCACTCTCTCCCGAACTTGTTGTTTCATTTTTTTTTGTCTCTGCGGAAAGTGTGTTGTTTTTTTTTGTTTTGTTCACTCCTGTGCTCTGCGTTGGGGCATGGATCCGCATGCTCGGATGCACATTGTCATCTGCGGGCACTGTGCGCACCGCTCTATAAAGTTCACTCAGAAGCAGTATTGCCGGTACCTTTACATTCAGACTTCGACTCAAAGCTAATACTAACTCTTCCAGCCCCCAAGCTTTCTTCCTGAACGTCTTTGGGGCACGCCGTGTCCTTACCGTTACTTTCTGTGGGTACCGGCGTAGTCTGTTCCGCGGCTCCATTTGGTGCTGCAGGACTTGTGGCTCCTTGTGGTTCTGATGGTGCTGCTGCACCTGCGGGTTCTGGTGGAGGAGGTGGTGGAGGTGGTGGTTGTTGTCCAGGTCCTGGTCCCTGACCTGCTCCTTGCGGTGGTGTTTCTGACCGTGGAGTCCCCGTTACTGGTGTTGTGGATCCCGAGGCTCCTCTCTGATGTGATCCCTCTGCTGCCTTCTTTCCTACGCCCGTCTCTGGTTTTGTCTCTTCAGGAACAGCCTTCTTTGGTTCCGCTGGTACCGTAGTTGGTGGTACTGCCGGTGTCGTGCCTGCTGCAAATGAACAAGAAAGGACGCACGAAAGATGGACGAAAAGATGATAAAAAAAAAAAGGGACACAAGTGGCACAGAAAGAAAGGGGCCGGGACGGTGCGGTCAGGTAACGGCACGGTAGGTCGGCTGCATGGGTCGCCTGCATGGATCGAGGTGCAATCGGTGGACTCCGTACTCCGTGAACTGGGTGAGGAGGCAGCAAGCGCACCGTCAGTTGAACTGTGTGGACGCAGGTGATAGCAGTACAACTTTTATTTGTTGTCGCCGTGCGCGACCGCTGCCGTGGGCACTCATCTCCGTCCGCTCCGCAACCGCTACCGCTGCCGTCGTGGCCGCCGCTCAACGTCAACGAAGTCGTTTGCTGTTCTGTTGCGCCTGCGTGTGCCTTGTTGTTGTGGTGGCCCGCATCGTGTGCGGCCGTATTCGTATGCGGCCATATTCGGCAGTACGGTGCGTAGTCGCACGGGCCGCATGAGTATTCGGCCGTGTTCGTGTTCTTACGAAACGTATTCTTACCATGCGTCTTGTCCTTATCACTTCTTGTGTCCTGCTCTTCCTTTTGTCCCCCTCCTCCTGTTGGTACTATAGTTTTTGTGGCGGGTGATTTGCCATTGAGTGGTTCCTCCTTTTGAACTTTCGATTTCTTCTGCTCGTCCTCGTCGTCGTCCTCAGAGTCAACATCACTATCCCCAGATCCCATGGAGTCCCTTGGTGCGCTTTGTAACCGTGTTATATTTTTCTGTACGCTCTTTTTAACTGTTTCCAATAGTCCTTTAATCTCCGTTTTCACCCAGGTGTGCATTGCCGTCTCATTAAATATACTCGAACTACTGATATCCCCTGTGTGCTTTAGCATTTTGGCCTTGTACACGTCCCAATCAATGTTACACTCTTGGTTCTTCTGTATTGCGTTTATACGAGCACTTATCTGTGGACTTTGCTGTAACCAGTTTTTTACCGCTTCCTGTAAGTTCCCTTTCCCTATGTTAATACCCGTATACACATCCCGCGTACATGTTCCAGCTGAAATTGGATTAGACCCATCGTGGCTGCCCGCAGCAAACTGCTTCATGGTTTCCCATGCCCAATCTGGCCCTAGCCACTCTTTGCCACACGGTATTGCAGCCAATATATACGCAAAAACATTGGCCACTAGGCACCTCATAATAGCCTTCATGGCCGTATCATTGTGCGATGGGTCGTTATCCTTTTTCAGTTGATTGCTCCACCCAGTTACAAAATGTAATGCTCCAACCATGAGTCTGCATTTCATGACATCCCCAACTGAATGATCGGTGTATTTGGTTCCTTGGTCCTCGCGTCCTCTACGTGTCCAACCTGCAGCCTCACAGTTTGTGGCATACGCATCTAAGATGTCCTCTATCTGTTCCATGTAATTCACGAATTCTTCTAACACATGCTGCATATCTTCCCATAATTTGCTCTACAATATATATAAGAAGAAGGAAGCGGTTAATATATAAAAATAGTTACCATTATCCCATGCAGCCTATGACGTATTCCGTGCTCAACACACAAGTGCTCATGCGGATGCCCCGCACTTTGTATCATGTGTTGCCTGCTGTGCACCCGTGCGTGTTGTAATACTTACATCAACCTGTCTCTGCTCCGATAGTTCCCTGTCTCGTACCCATGCGGCCATTACTTTCACTAAGTGCCCGGCCATGGTGCCCTACGTCGCATAATACAGGATACTAATGCTCTCTGAGAATATTATGCACATTATACATATTCCGCCCTCATGCTATACACACTTCGGCCTAATGAATATTCTTATTACTCTATAAATGGGGGGAATCCGATCACACATATAATTTATATAAGGAAAATGCGCAGTACAGAATTGCACAGTACACAAACTGTTTACACTATTCTGATATTGTTTAGGAGAGAATAATATGCACAGAACCAAAAATTAGTAAAAAATTAAAGAGAAAAAAAAAGGAAAAAAAAAGAACACAACCAACTGAACGGAAAGCAACATGTTCAACATGGAAGCTATATATCCTTGCCTCCTGCGCGCCTTTATAAATTCTCTCTGTGAACAATATATTACGAAAAGAAATATATATACATGTTCCCCGAGTACTGCACCAAGAGCTGCCCGGAGGAGTTGTGCCCGAAACATAGGAAAAGAAGCGAAAGCAGAGGTGTAAAACAACACAGCCCTACAAATTCATAACAACCACGTCGTCTACACAATATAGAGAAGACTCTGTCTCTGTTCCAAATATGAAGAATCTCCCCAAGTAAAGTACCAAAAAGGAAAAAAGACAAGAAAAAACAGGAAAAACAGTACACACAAAGCGCGACATGAATACCCCCTGCTCCCTTTCTATACCGTTCTACACTAAACGCCTGTCACACACTGGCTGTCTCTGTGTGCGTACACCTAAAAACCGCAGTATAACAACAACATCAAATTCTTCTTCCGTCGTTGCTGCCGTCCTTGCCGGTCCTTGTGGCTCCCACACAATATGTGTATTCCTGCCGCGGCCTCGCGCTGTGTGCTCCCTTTCTGGATTCTTCCCTCACACCTCTTTACTCGGCCTGCGTGTGCTTGGAGAGACAATGTCTCCCTCCTTTCTTACACTCGGTTGCTTCGTCGAATCCTTCTTACACTCGGCTACTTCGTCGAATCGGTCTTGCACGGGGCCGCGTGGGTGGACGCGGTTGCTCGCAGAGACAATGGTCCTCCTTTGTGCACGCGGCAGCGGTGCTCGACGCGTTTGCTCGGAGAGACAATCTCTCCTCCTTTCTTACACTCGGACAATCCTTCGGCGAATATTTGTTACACTTGGCCGCGTTGGTCGACGCGTGTGCTCGGAGAGACAACGTCTCCTCCTTCTTGCACTCGGCTACAATGCGGCTTACCCGGCCGCGTTTGCTCGCACACAATAGCCGTGCTTACTCGGCCGCGTTGGTCGACGCGTTTGCTCGGAGAGACAATGTGTACCTTCTTACACGCGCGCACAATGCTTACGAGGACGAGGCAACGACGGCAGAAGAAATTGATGTTCTTGTTGTTACTGCGGTTTTTAGATGTACGCACACAGAGACAGTGTGTGAAGGCGTTTAGTGGAGACCGGTGTAGAAAGGGCGAGGGGGCGTATTCATGACGCGTTGCGTGTGTATGGTAGTGTAGTGTATTACTTTTGTTTTTCCTGCCTTTTTCTTTTTTTTCTTTCCTTTTTTGTTTTAATTTTTTTCTTCTGTTCCTTCTCTTCCCATTCTGTTCTTTCTGTTGCCCTTCTAGATCCAACAAACTTAAACCCGGAACCCAGGCTCTGGATCCTGCGACATTCGAGCAAGGACCGTGGGACCCAAACCTGTGGATTAGGGTGGGATACAGGTGGATGGTGCGGTAGGACACACTAAATTTTTTTTCCTATTTTTTCTTTTTTTCTATAATATGGATTAGGTTGTTATAAATTGGAACAAGGATAAAGCGAAGTTTACGCTAGATTTATGTGTAAGGATATATTTCCAACAGTATCATATTCTTAGCATAATCATAATACTGGGTACGGTTCATTCTATGCAGTAGCCCTTATTCAGTTCAAGTGATGTGGATGTCTCCCAAGTATAGGCGTAATATTGATATTTGGGAATTATTGTATCATGGCAAGTAATACAGGAAATGTGGCGGATTTCACAGAGCAGCTTAGGAAATGGTTCCAACGAAGAAACATGAGCTCGGACAAAGACTACAGTGTAAGAGGATGGAGCAGCGTGCGCGGGCGAAGGCGCGGGAGAGGGCGAGGGAGCGCAAGAGCTAGAGTCACACAACGGAATATAGGGGTATATGCATTCGACACTACACCTTGAGCGCGCATCATAGGCGACCGTGGTATATGTGGTAATAAACGTATTATATTCCTATATCTGCAGGAGACAATATGGACAGATATAAAGGCTCTTTTCGAAGTGTTAGCCACAAGTATAAAAACGAGGGATACTGTCACCACATCCGTTTGTGAAGCAGCATTCCCAACATGGATCTGGTCTAAGAATGCGGCGGAATTCACGGTCTGCCGGCGTATTGTAAACATATTTCTATTTATGGATAGCAGACATAAGTCTGGGGGACAATGGACTACGCAGCGTATATTTACGGAGGAGGCGCAATTTGAGGATTATGTTCGGTGTATGCTTGGGAACATTGCTATGGCGGAATTGTTTAAGACCAATTGTAGCGCACGGGACATCATTGATAAAGTGTCCACGCACATGGACACGTTCAGGCACTCCTTTGGGCACGCGGATGGAAGCAAACTTTGCAAGGATATGGGATACGAGACACTAATGGTTGGATCGAAGTTTGTGGCAGCAACTATGGCACGGTGGATACAAACGTGGAGACTGAAGTTTGGGGGAGGGAAAGTAGCAGGAAAGGGGCCCACAACATGTAACAAAGACAAAACGGATCCACAGGCGCGGAGCAACGTACCAGCTGTTAGAATGTTTCAGAAGGAGGATAACCTAGTAATAACGGAGTTAGTGAAAGCAGGGAAGGATTTGGACATGGAGAAGAAAAAGCAACTAGTGGAAGAATTAGAGGACAAGCGACAACAGGACGGAGTATTGGCCGATATAATGCGACAGATAACGGAGGCTGAAGCGAAACTTGGTGTGCGAAGTGGAGTCGGCCAAGCCAGTACAAGTACGGTACAGACAACGCCGCCGTCACCACCAGGTAGGTCAGATCCCGGTAGTGGGCAATCGTCCGGGTACGCCCCTGCACCACCAGCAGCTACTGAGCCGGCCACATCATCATCACCACAGGCACCGTCAGGTAAGGACCGATGAGAGAAAGCACGAATACGGCACGCACACCAACACGGCTCGACACGGCCGGCCCGCATGACACGTACGCCTCGATACTGCCGCATATGGATGCACCGCCACCACAACAACAACGCACACGCGGCGACGACGGCAGCGGTAGGGGCGACCACTGTGTAGACGAGGTCTGTGTGCGGACGGGGGAATATTTCCCCCCGGGGTGCAACATTGTTACTGGTGGAGAAGGGAGGGATATCCATGCAGCGACAGAATTCTAGGAGTGTTAGGAAAAAAAAAAAAGAGGACTGTTACATTTTATAAAAATATTTGCCACATGTTGTATGCATGGTAATCATAATGCAGTGTTTTTTACATGTAGGATATGAAATAATTGTTCCTTATAT
>NW_012192706.1:13718-30256 GCF_000956335.1 Plasmodium fragile | reverse complement strand
TTTTCCTTTTCTGGGGAGTTAAAATACAAAAAAAGCGAAGCACATTTTGCACGCAATTCACCCACATGCCGTGCTAGCTGGAAATTTACGTAAAATTGCTTTTTTTTTTTTTTTTTTTTTTTTCCATCCTTTTCACTTGGAAAATTAATATTAACATAATAGCTAGCTATTGTAAAAATATTACTTTTTTTTTTTTTTATTTCACCCATTTGGTGTAATTTTGTTTCGCATTCTCATTTAAGTCTTATTATATGAACTCATGGTTTAAAAGACAAAAGTGGGAAAACTTCCTTTCCCTTCATGTGTGTTTTTATGGTGCCCGTATCTAATTAATTATTATCATTTTTTATCCGTTCCTTTTCTGCACATTTTGTTTAAATTCGCTTTTTTCGGTCATTTTTAATTTTCCTGTGCGCGGCGAAGCAAAATTTTGTGTCCGCATTATTGCGCCATTGTGGGGCAATTACAATTTCTATTGCGCGAGAGCGTTTGAACAGGTGGGGGAAAGGGCCATAAGTCTTGACTTGGATGAGCCGTAAGAAGAGTATACTATTATGCATACTGTGCCCGTTCACAATGAGTATTATTTCGTATTTGTTAAAACGGAATGGTAGGGAAAGACAACGTAAGGGTTAAAGTACCGGCAAAACTAAACTTGTCCGTGGGTTAAAAGGAGAACATATTTTGTGTGTTCTTGCTCAGTACAGAACATGCCCTTGGTGCCCTTTTTTTTTTTTTTTTTTTTTCTTTTCATACAATTTAAAGAGGAATGGCTTATGCTGTGATTATACTTTTTAGAACAAAGGGGTACGCGTGAAGCATTTTTTTAATTTATGACAAATGGGAGTAAACTTCATGCAAAGGATGTCTACTGCCCAATACTGCCGCTTTCATTACGGCACAAATGGACCAAAGACAGGTGATAACTTTTTAGCCCTGAACAATCGAGTTCCTCTTTAAATCCCTAGCTTTGACATGTGCAAAGCGAGGGGTGCCCACTGTGTTGGCGCTTTGGGTGAGCACAGGAAACGGTTTATAACGGAGTGAAGTTAGTTCTTTTATATTTTGCTTCCCTATGGTTCAAAAATGTGGTTAATTTTTTCCACCTCCATTTTTAAAGTTATCAAAAAATGCAGAACGCCATTTTTCTCTTACAATAGGGGTGCACAGAAAAAAGACTGCTCATCCCGAGTTGCCCATTTTGCAATTTGTAGTTTTTCCCCCAAATGTAGAAAAAATGGTACATACAAATATTGCTTATAAATGCATATGGGTATGCCCAATATGACCTTGGCGCACATGTGTACAGGGAAGCACGAGCGGATCGGCATCGCGCTGTACGTTATTTTGGACGGCGACTGCGCACTGATGGCTGACGTACTGACGCGTTGAAACTCCTTTCATTTGCGAAATGTACGTCGGTTGAAATGTCTTTCTTGTTTTTTTTTTTCCCCTTTCCATTCATTTCTTTATAACTTCCTTTCATTTCATCGTCGGAGAAACGAGCATCATGTCGGACGCAAAAAAAAAGTGTTCACCAGAGGGGGGTCAGGCGAGCAGCAAATACGCTCACGGGTAAAGCTTTTTTTTTTTTTTTTTACAAAAGAAAGTGGGGGCATTGCATAATAGTTACAGCAATGCTGCATAAACTGTATGGCCATATTGCCGCACTGCTATTACAACCATTGGGCATATATATGTATACAAATTCTGAGTTGTCCGGAAAGGCGCAGACAGCCAGCAAATTATATATATTACTCCAAAACGCACGTTTTGGCAACTTGGTGCCTCGCTGAAATTTACGTTGCCGATAATTATGCAGTAGTAAACTCTTACTTTATTCGGACAGATGGTCTGTTTTTTTTTTTTTTTAAATTTATAAACGCGCGAAAAGAGGCACAGATGAGCACAGCAACAAAAACTTGTCAATCTTGAGAAAGCGAAAAAATTGCAGTTTTCAAAATTTAGAAAAACATATGCGCAATATTTTGCATAATAATAATATGACATACAGATTGAAGAATATTTTTGCGTACGTATAAAAAAAAAAATATCTGTCATTTTGTTATTTGCCCCATATTGCGCCTATGCGTGCCGCGAGAGCATATGTCAAATGTATCATGTTTATAATTTTTTATATATTTATAACTGTTACATGCTTATAACTTTTACATGTTTATAATTTTGCATGTTTAAAAATATGTATTATTGTTATGTTAACAGGTTTACGCATTTACCAAACTTCTTAGCCCATATATATTATACTTTACCTTACTGCGTACTTACCAATATTTTAAAAAAACATGCAGAGCATGCACACAGAAAAAAAAAAAAAAATAGGTTATAAATGCTAGAAGGAAAAAATTATGCGCGGTTGGTCGGTACAATAATATTTGCGTATAGATTCCGTAATTTTTTTTTTTCTCCAGAAGGATTAAAGAATTATTATTTCTAACAAGGGGTGACATATATATTATTTATATGTACCTATATAAAAATTTATTTTACGTTGCGCCTTTTCGCCTTTCGGATTTTGACCCTGCTTTTTTTTTTTTGGGCCTTATCCGTTTTTGCCGTTTTTTTTTTTACTTTTTTTTATCGGTTGTTTTACGGCTTACCCATTTTTTAAGAAATGGAATTACCCTTTTTAAAAGAATTTTTTTTTTTTAATTTTTACCATTGATTTCTTTTGTGGTACTTATTTTTTACCTTTTTTATTTTTTTTTCGTTTCCGTATAAATTGTAGCCGTACTGAACTGCAAAAAAGAAAAAAAATAATAGCTTTTTCTTTTTTTTACGCGAGGCTGTTTTTTGATGAAATGTAAAAACTCCAACTTTGGCTCGCAAACGTAAACGGCAAAAGTTGGAGCCTGCCCAGTTCAAACCAGCTTCTTCGACGTTACGCATGTTTCCCCCAGTCATCATGCCCCTGCGTCCTAGGAGTATTTTTAAATGGCAGATATGAGATGACGTGAGAGAAAACAAATTTAGAAGTTTCCGCCGAAGAAGCCGCGTCAAGCGGTCGAGCGCTTATAATTAAATAGCATCTACCCCATATAAAGTAGTAGTATCTACCCCGCAGCATCCTCCGAATTTTTTCATGGCTTAAAAAAAAAAAAAAACGCGTATAGGTATTATGTACACTTATACGTATATATATAGAAAAAAGAGATAGGAAGACGAAGACGATAACAGCGTCGACGGCGGCGACGACGACCACGGCGACAACGGCGACGTTTGTAGAAGAACCTCTCTCCTCAGCCCCAACCCCCCTGTTCGCCTTCGCCCCCCTTTTGTTATGCCCTATGTTTTCGATCGAGATATTCCCCCTTTCTGAACACTCCCAAATTTGAAGCCAAGCGTTTTATCATGATAACCGTTTATGCACCGGCATTACTAACTTTTGGGCAGTTAATAACAACGGCAAGATGTAGCAACCTGATGAATTACTTGTTCTTTTGGGGCGGGGGTGGGACGTCACCATCAGATCAAAGTGGAATGAATACACATGGTCAGGGCAAAGGAAGTTTTAGTAAACATATCGAGGATTACTTGGACGACCAAGTAAAAATTAACCTACGCAGTAAAAAAAACAGTTATTTAAAACCTATATTTACAAACCCAGAGCAAGAAATTCATTACTACCTTAGAAATGATGGCAATTATGATGAGCTCTATGCCAAATACCCCTTATGTGAAGCAAAGTACAAAATCGCTGATAAACTAAAAAGGTGTAATGTATTACAAAGCTCCATGAACAAGTCCAAAAAAATAGCTATAATAAAGACGTGCATAGTGGAGATGTATGGTGTGCTATTCGTTACTGTTAGGAACACAAACGACATATTGTCAGTGATTGCTACTGTCTATGGGTACGTACCATATGTATTAATACTTTTAATATTATTGCAAATGTTACTAACTTTTAACAAATTTTTGATTTACCTAGCTTTTATTATCCCCACCCAGTTAACACTAAACGATTTTGTATTGAAGAATTTGCTGAAAATGGATCGACCCGTTCATAGTGCACTACAATCATATGGAATGCCATCCGGACATAGCTCCTTTGCTTTCAGTTTACTCACTTTTATATTACTGCATCTAACAGAGTCCAAAAAGGATAAGTGGTCCATAATGACCTACATCCTTGCCATCATTGCACTCTTACCAATACCTTGGAGTCGTGTTTATATTCAAGATCATACCTTTTACCAGGCTGTCTTTGGCTGCATCTTAGGAATCATCATCGGTGTCATTTCCTACATGGTAAAGAGGCAATGTATGAAGCACAAGGATAACACCGAGTAGGGGCAAAGGAAAACAGAGGGAGCAGACCACACAATTTATTTGTTTAAGCGAAAAAGCCAGAAGTGTATAAATAATATCCCCCTTGTGGGTGGGCTATTTCATTTCGTTATGCCCGGCAGAACCTAACCCACCACGTATTAGAGGTCTTTAACATTCCACGGGGATGCCTCTCCCCAAAGGGAAGCGCAAGAGGATGGCGGAGGGATGCTTTTAACCCCAACTGAGGATTCCCAGTTTGAGGTCTCCCCAATGAAGCCTATCACCGCCCACACATGTAAGCATAATAAATAGAGCAGCCCCCCCTGTGAACATTATTGCATTTCAGAACAGAAACATGTGAAGAAAGTCTTACCATGGGGCGGGGGAGAGGGTAGTTCAAAATTATATACCCCCTACCCCTGTCTGAACAAATTTTTGTAAATCCCATGGTTTTGTTTGTTTTTTTTTTTTAACGCCGCCCGGATGATTATTTATACGATGGTGTTGCACATACGAATAGAGATAGAGGTGTCAAGTGACAACGCTGAAGGTGCACATGCATATTGTTATGGTTCTTACGCTTCTTCCTTTTTTTTGTCGGAGAAGACGACCCGAACCTACCGAATACCCATCTCCCTTTGCGCACTTGGCCGTTGTACAGTTTGCACGGTACCGTGCATATAAGGGGAAGTGTACACATGTGTACATATATATTTATATATATGTATGGGTGTTATATATTTATACAAGTGTGTCTACCTGAATACATTTGAGGCATAGATATATAGAAGTGCACTCTCTCCTGCGTTTGGTACTTTTTATTTTTCCCCCCCCCTTTCCACTCAATATGTTTTATCACCTTTTATTTATTTTTTTTTTTTGTTACAATAATTTTTCCCCACGCTATATATTAAGATATATATATATATATCACTCCTGTTGTTCTCTTTTTGTTTAAATTTCTACATGCCTGCATGCATGCATCTGTAAAAAGAAGCCCTACGCCGCAAGCACACTTTTAAGCAGCGGGTTTTTTTTTTTTTTTACCTGCCAACTCCCTTCACTTCTATACCCAAATAAAAACTTCTTCATTGATAAACTTGATTAAAATTTAGCCCTAATTTTTTTTAAAACTTTTAATACAAGTTTGGACACCCCCCGTTGGAGGAGGTGTTTTTGCAAAATGTGGGGGGAATATGCAAAAATGGGAAAACGTTAAAAATAAGCTGAAAAGGAAGAAGAGGCGGCCTGCCTACACTTACACACCCGACATAACTTTTTGCAGCTTTTATAAAAAGTACTAAAAAAGAACCAAAAATTAGATTTTCCAAATGAGACAAAAAAAAAAAAAAGAAAAAATAAAAAGGAAAAAACGAAGAAGTGGAACAAAGCAAAGTGGAAGAACGACACGCATATAAAACGCTGCAATGAGGGGGACGTAACGTGTGGGAAAAATTCTCCTCACAAAGTATGTCGCACAGTTGGGTGCCCTTAAAAGCGTTCACGTAGATGTAACGTGGTGGTGGGCACCATACGCGCGTACTCTGTCCCTTGCTTGTTGCTTAGTGTTGATTTGTCCTCCCCCTTGCGGTTTTCTCCCTTCTTGCAGCTGCCCCTTCCTGGTCACTGCAACTTACAGGACCACCAGGGGTGCATGCACAGGTCCTTCAGGTTCAGTTTCTTCCTGTGCTCCACGTGTAGCAGTTGCTGCGGGGGGGAAATAATGGGCGTATAATATATAAGCATATAAAGAGGGGAGGCAGACAAAATGGAAAAAAAAAAAAAGAGAGAAAAAAAAAGCAGGAAACAACGGTCCACACACAAACAAGGGTGCTTCACATAACTGTGCTTAGCTGTGCCGCTTCGCCGCTCAATCGCTTCGCAGCTTAACCGCTCCACCGCTCCACCGCTCAATCACTCACCTTGATGATGTTCTTCAAATCGCTCGGCCACTTGCGAGTCAACTCGAATTTGTCAAAGTTCATGTCACACTTGACAAAATAGAAAAAGTCCTCATCCTGCAGAGGGTCGGAGCACTTCCACAAATTGCCATTGGTCCAGATCCAAAAAAAAAAGACACCCAACATAAATTTGTCCGCACTAGAAACGTCAAAGTAAAATTGTTTCCGCTTCTCCTGATCGGTGATGTTCTTTAGGTCCTTCAGAGGATTCTTAATCTTCATCGTGTCATACTTCCAATAAATCTTCCAGCACTCAGGCGGCATGTAAGCTCCCTTGGCAATGGTAGGTTCACACGATTCAAACAAATACAAACGATTCACATCTTTTATATGTCTCAAATTGTAAGTATATATTGGAGTACTCTTAGACAAGTCACATAAACGCATCTCGTAGCTATCGGAAATTAAAATATTTTCTGGGGTCAAATCTAAGTGAGACAAACCTGCATCATGTAACCTTATTAGTAACTTCAAACACTGGTACAAAATATAGCTCTTTTCATTGTTATTAATTTTCATATTTAACTTTTTCTGTCTGCGATCAATAAAGTCTAAAATGTCTTCACTGAAAAACTCAGAGACGATCACAATGTTTCCACTTATGTTGCATTTTAATCGCTCCGTTAGAATATCATTGAATAAGGTTAGACTGTTAAACATGGACTTTGGTGGGATGGTGTACTCATTTGGTTCCTTCCCATCGGGTTCGTACAAAATGCGATGCAACTTGGGGGTTATACCTGGGTGATACTCATTCAGGAAAGCTAAAGAAGTTGCTTCCATAACGAAATTCTCCCCATCTGTTACATATTCTCCATCGTACTCACTCATTAAGTTGTACTGCTTGATCCATATGTATATGGGGACCTTCTTCAAGAATAGCTTCACCTCATTCTTAGTGTGCCCATCCTTCGAAGGGATCACTGCTTTGTACATCTGCTGCACTCGGTTACTAGACTTGGAAAAACCTAACGTCGGGATGGATGTCAATTGCCAATCGGCGTATTCTACTCCGTTAAAATGGTAATCATGTGCACTGTGCAACATTTTGAGAAGAGATTTTTGAGCCAACTTCCAGTTGTATATACACTTGGACTTTATTTGTTTTTCTATCACATTGCTGCCTCGCCGTATGGGCTTGCTTATGCATTCCTTGAAAGGACTCATGAATGGACCTCCTACTCCCCCTTGGTTACACGTCTGGAAGGGACTAGACATGCCGTAAAACTCGCTGTGCAACTGTCCCGGTAGTTGAGTATGCAGTGGAGACGTCATCTGAGGGTGCATGACCATACCCAATTGGGCGTGCATCTGAGGCGTCACCTGCACATTCATTTGGGTGCAGCCTATCTGAGGGCCCACTTGTGTTCCCATTTGCGCGCCCATCTGGGCAGGCCCCTGCGCGTGCATTTTGGGCCCGTGCAGAACGTCCATGTTGGGGAACAAATTGTGTTCATTGTCGAATGCAGGAATGAGGTTCTGCTCTTTAGATGCGCCGCTCTTAAACTTGTTCCAGATTTTTTTTATTTTCTGCTTCGAAATCATCAGCATCTGGTTCTTCTGTTCCTTCATGCTATCACATTTTTTAGGAGGCAACAGATAGTACCTCTTACCAGACGCGTAATTCGATTCCGGTTCATTGCACATTCTCGTGCTCCTGTTTAGCATTCCGGGGTCCTTGTCCGCATTATAATAACCTTTGTAACTGCCTCCGTTATAACCGCTTCCGTTATAACCATTCCCGTTGTAACCACCCCCATTGTAGCCGCCCCCGTTGAGGTTATTATTCCCCATGTAGTTGTAACTTCCGTTGTTCTGCTTGCGCAATATATGGGAGTCTTCCCGGACATCGCCCCCTTTGTCTGCTTGCACATGGTATGCATCTCGCACCGCAACAGGCGTTGCTGCCGAAACTGCAGCAGCAGCTGCCGCCCCTCCTCCTCTGCTTCTAAGATGCATTCCCGGAACGGCCGCACCAGAATTGTTCATCGCGTCTGCACTTTTCTTCTCTCCCATGTCTCTACCGCGCCCGGATCCATAATACGCGTTCGCTGGGTTGTTGTTCCTCAAGTCCTTAGCCAAATTATAATGAGCATGGTTACTAACAACCATGTCGTCATTAAACGTGCTAGTTGCATTCTCATATTTTATGTTCCTCAAAATGTTTTCTGGAATTGTACTCTTAAAATATTCTTCCAAACATTCATCATTTTCATTTTTCGAATATTCAAGTAATTGGCTTTTTCTCAATGTCGTTTCATTTTTCTTCTTCATTCTGTCTACCTCTTTCCCACTGTAAAAATTCTTCTTCTTGTACATAGCTTCATTGGGGGGGGTATGGGCTTCCCCGTGGAGAGAATCCCTCTTGCTGGTATTGTAATTTCGTCCCCCGTTGTTCACATTCATACCGCTGGCCAGACCACCAACAGGAGTGCTAACCATCATGTTAATCGGGCCTCCCTGTCCCCTCTTCTCGCTCACTACGCACTTCTTCTCCAGCGCGCTGTTACTCGCCCCTGGTGTGTAAAGGGCTTTATTACTATGACCTGCTGCTACGTAACTACCAACCCCGCCCTGGTTCGGCTCACCACCAACGAACTCACCAAATGCATTTTCTTCTCCCTCCTCCTTCCCTTCACAAGTGTTAGGGACATTACTCACCACTTGGCTGTACCCCAAGTTGTTATCAAATATGAACTCTTTTTCCTTTTCTGAATGGGAACCTTTCTCTCCTAAACCATTTTTAAACTCCAAATTGTTTGCATCAGGGTAGGAAGTAAAGTGCCCCGAGGTGATGACGGAGACACCGTCCTTGTCGCTTACCCTATTTGAATAGACTCCAGGATGGTTAACAACCAGTTGAGGAATGTCCTTCACGGAAGAGGAACATTCTGTGGTGCTATCATTCACATTCTCTATATCGTTGAAAAGGTCCTGATGATATGCAACCGTCTTTAAATCTTCTTTCTTTGCGTACAGGTAGTCTTTACTATCCGCTTCGTACTGCGGTGCTTTACTTCCACTCGCTTGTATCCCCATATAAATTACGTCTTCCGTGGTACACTTGTTCTCGTCCTGGGGATGATAGCCACCTCCGCGGTGATCACTTCCAAGGTGACCCCCTCCAAGGTGACCACCTGCTGCTGCATGGAAACCATCGCCTCCCACATGGTCGCTCCACTTCTTCCCCATCAGCATATGGGGGTAGTTGGCCAAACTTTGCTTCCCACCATCGCGTGGGTGTCCTCCTTCCCCGTTAGCGACTGAGCCATCAATGCAATAGTTGGTGACTCCCCCCTGGTTGTCCTTACTATACGAATACACACCACCATCGGTATGATTGTGCGACGCGAATTCACTGCTGTTATCTTCCGTTGCATGCACATATGCATTGGTATAATCTGTGTCATCCATGTTATCCGTGTTATCCTTACCCGGGATGGAAAAATTTCCTGTGGTCATGCAAAACGGTTCGCCTTCCTTTACGCCATTCTTATGGCCACCATTAATAATGTTATTCTTCTTCGTCTGCTCTTCCATCATCTGTGCGAATATTTCTTTCTCCTCCATGGACATGTTGGTGTAATCCACTGCAAAGGTATCTTCGCTTGAGCCCCCTTTTGATGCCTCTGTAACGCTATGCTTCATCCCATCGACATCAACTCCGTAGGGGGAAGTATCTTCGCCTTCTTTTGCTTCCACGGAGGAGAATCCCTTGGGATAACAACCGCTCTCTGTGTTATCCATGCTATCCCCGTTGCAACCTGTACCAGTCCCCCCCATGACATCAAAATACTTCGTACTTGTGACATTCCTGTTATACACATTACCATTCGACACAACCTCCGTGTCCATCCTTCCCATGCACATGTTGTCTCGACCTTCCTCCACGTGTTCCGCATTTGCAGAAACATTTTCATGCAACGCTTTTTTCATACTTACGTTGGGGATTTGAGCAGAAGGGGTGTGTCTTCCACTGGTTGTTGTCTCCATGGTGCCGTCATCAAGGGTCTCTGTTTTGGAGAAATCTACCGCTGCGTCGCCTTTTGCGCGATTAGCAGCATTTCCCTTATTTTTGCTCTTCGCACCCTTTGCACCTTTTGCACCTTTCGACTTGGGCCCCTTTGGGGAGTTGCTCAACTCATCACCTTGGCATTTCTTTACTCCATCATCCAGGGTGTTACTCGTCTCATTCTCCTTGTCCAACTCCAGAGTTTTTTCATACTTCACGGGCAGGTAATTACTAGACTCTTCCTCCTCATCATCATTGCTTCCATCACAGGGAATCGTCTTGGACTTGCTATACTCGATTTTTCCCGTTGTCTCAATCATCCTTTAGGTTTTTTTATTTTATTATTTTTTTTTTTTTACAGGGTTATGTATGGGGTAGTATATACTATATGTAGGCTACCCGGTACAGAATTGCACAGTTGTAGGTCTCCCTCTTACGTCGTTACAAATGAGTTTTGGACTGGGAGGGGAGAAGAGGCACGAATAAAGCGCATGCAAACTAGCTTCTCCTTTTTTTTGAGGCACTTTTTAAAAAGTGTAACTTTGCTGTTCCCACGTGGTAACTTCAACACCCCCCCCCAGTGGGACAGCGTTGTCAATAAAATGGAGGATGAAGTCAGCAGAAACAAAAAATACAGAGAGACATTCAAAGGGGAAGTGTTAACTCTCGAGGCATATTTACTTGATGATTAGATTACACATACGTGGTGTCATTAGGAGGGGTGCCGTCCCAACGATAAGGCAAGCGGGAAAAAATAATGCACAGTTTAGCAAAGAATGAAAAGTAAAAGTATACGAAGAAAAAAAAAGCAGACAACGGGTGGATAATTATATATGCATGTGTACTACTCATACACATATTTATATTAGCGCACGAATGTGTGCCACTATCCACCCCACGGCAAAAAAAATAATAAAACGAAGCTTCATTCCTCAGAAAAAATAAACCAACACAAGTGGGTTAATATATATATATACATAGACAATGCAAATGAAATGTAAAACTACAAAATTGTATTAAACAGAGACGTTGTTTCATTTAATGCGTGGAGCTAGCCAAACAAAAAAAAAAAAAAAAAAAAAAGGAAACAACGAAATTGTCACACATAAAGGCTGTGGTTTAGGGTCATTGACAGGTGTATTGCAGAAGGCGCACAAAAACGGAGGGAACGGGAAGAGAGACAGAGATGGGCAAACGTCAAACGTGTCAAACGATAACGTTTTGTGAAAAACACATGAGAAATGTGTTAAGGGACCAAAAAGGAACCAAAAATTATAAAAAAAAAAAAAATTAACACAATAACAAGCAATACTATGCAAGGGTTACACCAACGTAACGCCTAAGTTGTACATTGTGTCTTTACACGCGCTTCTCACCTATTGAGGACAAAGAAACCGTGCGCAGCGTGAAAAAAAGGCGACGGCGCTGCGATATTTGGGTAGTAACAGCCAAAGCTGTGTTCATAATATTGAAATGAAAAAAAAAAAAAAAATACCAATGTGGCGCGACAAAATGTAGCAAACGCGGTGAAGAAAAACAAAATAAATCATGCGGGCGCGCTCTTACTAAAGGGTGCAACGAACGGGTACCCCAAGAGCCATGTGTCTAACAAGCTAAAGTGCCATCGTTTCACCTGAATGCAAATTGTCTGTATATGGAAACAATATTGAACTAGGAAAAAATTCTTGTCTTCACGCACGTCAAGCTTTGCGTGGTGAAGAATTTGCAATGGTGAAAAGCGGACCATTAACATGGCATTGTTAGCTCGTTCGTAAAGGTAAAAAAAAAAAAACATATATATATACATATGTGACACATGTGTGGGTGTGTTGTGCTCGGTGTAAATTGTAGAAAAAGTCTCATTCGTGAGATGAACGGTCATGCCTTTTCACTTTTTCTCATTTTTATTTTTTCACCCTAAGGGTCACCGAACTGCGTCAAAATTGCAGGCGTGCGCTGCGGACGTGGACGCGTAAACACGAATATACAGGCATACACGTGAGGATGCCTACCTACCAAACGTGCATTCAAAGGCTCATATGCACATGTGTACAATCATACATGCATGTCCTTTGCGCGTAAGAAACGCTGCCCCCAGGGGTTGAAACGTAATACATGTGCGTATGTATATATATATATGTACATATGTGTACGTATGCACAGTCGTATATTTTCCCCAAGCGGCTTAAAGATTTATGCAATTAAATAAAAACGAACTGGAAGACATGAGGGTTTACGTTTTTAATAATCTTTTAAAATTCACTTAATTATGCATAATGTGTGTGTACTTAAAAGTGGAATGCCAGGACATGAGGAGCGCCAAAAAAAAAAAAAAAGGTTGCAGTGCATGGCGGGGGCGGCAAATGTACATTGGACAGTAAAAAATGGCGAATGGGGTACGCACGTGATTTGGTTTGGACATGAGACGCGCATAAGTGGTACAGACAACGGGTCGGGATATGTATGCACAGAGGCACACTTACACACGCGTGTGTCCTCGATGTGCGCCGTACTCGGTGTAAATTAGTTGTCGACTGAAACGCTGAACACGCAGTGCGCAGCTCGAGGAGCGCAACTTTAAGCAGGGTTCACAATTGTTGACAAACAAAAAAGCAAAGCGGCATTTTTTTTTTAAAGTGGAAAAAGGGCAAGTGTAAACCTGGGGGTGCCGCAGAAACGTGAAGGGGGTGAGCAAACTGTCAAGGTAAGTAAATTGAATAAAAATGTATAAGCGAGAAAATGCAACAAGTGTAACAAGTGTGAAAAATGCGATAAGTGTGATAAATGTGACAAGTGTGACCAATGCCATGGATGAGATAAATGTGCGAAGGGGTGAAAAATAAGCAAACATGCATATGCAGGCAAAAAAAAATGGTCAAAAAAAAAAAAAAAAAAAAAAGCGCTAGTTTGCTCATACAAGAATTCATCAGAATGGCAATAAATTTTTTTATTTTACCACTCGTTTTTCGTTCATTTTTTCTGATTTTATGCTGCAATTTCGATCGCTTATATCTTTTTCTCCGGTTAAGATCAAAATTACGAGCTGCTTCCTTGTGAGCATATATTGAAACTTGAAAAAAGGACATTCATTCAGCACGAGCGCAATTGTGTTATGGATGTAAAAAAAAAAAAAAAAAAAAAAGCAATCATAAAAAAATAAAAGCTGTTTGAGAGAGAGTTCCGGATTTTTATTTTTGTCAAATTTAAAGAAGGTTGGAATTTGTCTCCCTAGTGTGCTTTTGTATGATGAGTGGCATTTCGTCATCTGGTCACAGTTGCTTATTTTGTCACAAAATTGCCACCACTTTATTGCATTGCATTGTGTTGAATGAATTGTATTTTTTTTTTTTTAACACCCGGCTGATCAAATTTGAACGTGTTTTCGTGTCCACGTGTGCGATTTTGTATTTATGTGCGTGTGTCCTCATGCGCATAATGCCCAATCGTCTTCGCAACGCGCAGTGTTTACGGACGCATATGCATATTCGTAGCCTGCGTGTGTGTCAATGTGCGACAGAGCATGGCGATCTGAAGCACACACAAATGGCTTAACGTGCACATGTGTAATGATCCGTATGAATGTGTGCTCCTCTTCAAGGGAGGCGCATTTCCGCTCATACTTTGCACTTGCACATATATTTAATTACACATATGCATCCGCTTATATATAAATGTACACTTGCGATCGGTAAGTATGCACACCTCACCCATACACCTTTACGGCCCATCCACGCGCAGCTACGTGTAAGAACATACATACACATGTCGCTGTTTTCTCATGGTACGCTCACACAAAAAAAAAAAGATCAAAAAAAAAAAAAAAAAGAGCAACCAGAATACGCACAGCAATTTCGTGTTACAAAAAATGTACACAGAAGGTGTACTACGATGATGACAGTTCACGAAAGGGCAATATGTAAATGTTAATTAATTTTACTTTTGTGTTTTATTGTATTTTTTTTTTTTTTTTTGAATTGGCACATTTATATGAATATTTTAGTGGAAGCGAAAAAATACGGGTATATATTTTTTTAAAAAATTCCCAAGCATTGTTACTTTTTCGTGAGAATATTTTAAAATTATGGAGGCGAAATATTCACCATTCTGTTTTATCACATAGAAAAGATCTTGAAATATGTTTTTTTTCTCCCCCACGAAATGCAAGGTAAAAAGTGCATTCCATATTATCACGCAAATGGGAGTGTAACTTACATGCGCAGTCTCGCTTTTCTGAACGAATTTTGCAAGTAAATACATCCCGTATAATATGAATACGTGCAGATGTGCACATGCTCGATATGCGTACCACATGTATGCACAACGAGTCCAAGTCCGCGAGAGCGAAACTGCTTTCGCAAATGTGCCTTTCTTCTGACTGCTCTTTCCAACCTGCGCAATGCACTATTATGAAGGCATTGCGATGTGCATAAAAATTCCCAAGTTATTCTACCTGATAGTCCTACTAAAGCACATACGAAGTATGCATGTGCGAGCGTTGTCCGTAGTGATAGATATTATTTTTTCCTACCATACATTACGCGCGTGGAGCATGTGAAAAAACGTTATTCACCGAGTAATTTTTTTTTTTTTTTTTTTTTTTTTTCGCTTGTTTGCATCACTTTTTGCCTGAACAGGTCAGAAAAAAAAAAGTGTTCCTCATCCAAATCAATAGCTTTTTCATACCCCTCATTACGAATGAAGAACTGGATAAATTTTAGTTGCAAAAGAATTGCAACTTCACAGGGATTATTAAAATATTGATTTTGTAAAACAATTGGAATGTTCAACTTTTTGAGCAAATTCCCCAGAAAGAAGTATTTATTTCGTATGTCCAATATATTTGCATGTCTGAGTTGTTCTTGGGTTATGTAACCATATCTGTAAAATATGAGAAAGATTTTTATGCAATCTGAAAAATCGTTAACAATATGAGGGGTGTAGTTGTCTGCTTCTTCCACTTTATCTTTAAATAGGACATACGTTGCAAAGCTGTTCAATATGCAGTCCTTCCATTTGGTCTCCCCCGATTTGTATTCCTCCTCATTGGAAGATTCATCCCCTCTGAGATGTACTTTCTCCTTGTAATGTGCCCTCGGGGTGACGTCAAACGGGTTTCTCATGGTCTCCCTATGGAGGGGCACCTGAAATTTCCTAAGTGTTTGATTATACCAGTTTAACAAGGGAGCTGCTATTCTGGTCAAAATGGAAAACTCGAATTTGTTAAAAAGCTGTATTAACAATATATGAATTTTTTTTTCTCTCTGTTCATATATATCTAACGAAGAAACCATGGAGTAGTAGTATGGGTTGTTTCCATAAATGATTGACAAAGCTTTTTCCAAATTTTGGATTGCACATATTTTTTTCCTCGCTTTTGGAAATATGCCTTTAATTTCCACCTGGGGGTTGTAAAGCTGAATTAGCCTTAAAATTAAGTACCCATTCTGTAGCTCTTCGTAAATGTTTTGTTCATTTATATTTTTTTTACTTAATTGGAGACTGTTTAGCCAGTCAACAATGACCGAGATGGAGGAGATGTCCAAGTATTTGGTCTTCTGTAGGGTGTCTTTATTTTTTGCAAGTGTCGTCTGCTTGGTAATTTCGTTGTAGACACTCCCCTTGTGTGCGCAGATGAGTGGCTTCATTGGGGCACCCCGGGGGTACTCATACCTCCGTAATTGTACACACGTGGAGAACTACGTGTATGTGAGGGTGACGTCACTTGGTGGACAGCTGCGCTGTTCTCGTCCACCAGATGACTGCTTTGACCGGTCAGTGGTGCCCTCTTGGCTCCTCAAAAAGGTACATTCGCTGTACCTCGATCTGTGTGTGCATATGCGACAAGGAGGCATGCACACGTGTGGGTGAAGCAAAGGTGTACGTAAGGCAGGATGAGCCCTTTTTTCTTTCCTATAACGTAAAAAAAAAAAATTACTTTTATTCTTTTTTTATATTTATCCCCTACAAATACGACCATGCCGTAAAGTGGCGCTTTAACATTTTTGATGAGGAGTTGTCTCACCATTTAAGGGGGCCAAAGTTATTACTCGTTTATATCACCAATAAGTACCAACACAAATGGGAAAACAAAAAAAAAAAAAAAATTGCTACAAATAGACATGCAAAAAAGCAAACAAGGTAGAACAACAAAAAGGCAGCTCTGCGTCTGCGCGAGTAGGACAGTGAAACAATCCTTTCTCAAAAAAAATGGAAATAATTCTTTCCGTGTATTGTGCAGCGGAGGGGTATTTTTTTTTTTTTTTTTTTTTTTTTTT
>NW_012192706.1:11493-13502 GCF_000956335.1 Plasmodium fragile | reverse complement strand
GGGTTTTTTTTTTTTTTTTTTTTTTTTTTTTCAATTTTTTGCGATCGTCTATGTGTTGGCGCTATGTTGCTTCGTTAACGTCTATTCCTACGTTTGCGGGTACTCCCACTTTCACTGCTGCTACTTTTACTTCCTCTGCTGCTACTTTTACTTTCTCTGCTGCCACTTTTACTTCCGCTGCTGCTACTTTTACTTTCGCTGCCCCCCCTTCGCTTCTTCTTGGACTTTTTCTTGAGGTACTTTTTAATTTCGCCGTAATTAATCTTGTATGCGCATTCCATGCAGGCCCGGAGCTTCACCTTGGTCTGCAATTGGGTGTAGGAGACATGGTATAGTACTAAAGAGGGGTTGACATCGCGGCGCGGTTATCACGCCTTGCGCAGGAGGGAACCACGTCTCCCCCCCATCGCTTGACATTTGGAGTGGACAAGCCCACCATCTTCCCGTTACCTCCTTCTGGATGCCCCCCTCGTCATAGCGAAACAGAAATTCGTATGTCTTCAAATCGGTGTTGTCGCAATCGTTGGCGGAACAAATCATGTGTCCTTTCCCGCTTACAATTTCATCTTCCGTCCTCCACCTCAGGCCGATCTGCGTCCCCGTGGAATGATGCAAAAAGGGAGGTTAACGCATCAAAAAGAGAGAAAAAAAAAGCCACGCTTAACAAATGTATATAAAAAAAACGTAACGGATACGAAAAAAAAAAAATAACACATGGCGAGTACCTTTTTTTCTTTGTATCCACTCAAGTAGCAAACGACGTATTTGTTGCATATGCTATTGTAGTACTTTTGCAGAAGGGAGTTATTTTCGCTTGCCTAAGAAAAAAAGGGGGCGGGGGGGGTTTTGACGGGTAAGAATGGTGGATGTGCAGATGGTCGTGTCCACCGTGGGGTCGCCAAACGGCTACCCATGCACGATGCACCATGCACTCGTGAGTCTGTGCGCCCACCCGCTGTTCCCCCTGGGGATAGTTCATTTTTTGCTCACCGCGTCGTGGACAAATTGGTACTTTTTCTTCAATAGGTCGTAGTCGTCTAGGTACTTCTCCTGGTCACTTTCCATTTTAGTCTTCTGCAGAGAACGCAGGGACATCATTAGTTTGTGTCTCTCCATGGGGCTCATCCCATCAAACACTGTCCTGTGTATGGGGGTGGGGGGGGGTCAACTTGAGAGTTGTGCGGTGTATTGGATAGGAACATACAAAATACTTCCGCATGTACAGCATGGGGGTAGTAGGCAAGGGCCCTCTTCCCCCCTTTCCCAAATGAAGCGCTTGAAAAAGAAAAAAGTCTGTCTCTCCTGCACTGCAATTTTGTATTACTCACTTCGGAACTTGATAGCCACCCAAGTTAACATAACTCTTTGAATCCCACGCCATGGTGGAATACATGCAAAGACAAGGCCTGACTGTGTGTGTAGGGGTGGGTGGGGAGTATGCGGGGCCGATTCACCGTTCCTTTCCCTATTCAAAAAGGGCATCCACAAACCAAGACGATATGCTACTTCTTAATTGGGAGGTGTAGGCGGAAAAAACGAATTGGGGTCGTTCTTCTCTCCCCAAACCTACTGGTGCACCATTTGAAGCGCACAGGGGGGGAGAAGCACCACGATAGTATGAACTAGAGTACTCAGTCAACGGGGTTAGGTGTCAACTAAAAAAAAAGCCAAATGCCCAAAGGGAGAAAAAAGCTCCCCAATTGTTACTATGTTACGCGCGCTGCGTTAAACAGTTAATTTACAAGGAGGGAAAAAAAAAAAAAAAAGGCATCATGGAGACAGGGTATATAACAAACACTGCAAAAGGGCACTTTTTAAATTCGCTTCTCTCCTGGTCACCCTCCCTCCATTGTGCGAAACGCTTTGACGGACGCTCAACCCTTCACAAATGAGAGAAAAAAAAAAAAAAAAAAAAAAAAGGAACATTCAAAAAATTTCGTCAACCTTTTTCCCCGTTTTTGAACGCAACGGATAATAACAACTGGGCGTGAAAAAAAAAAAAAAAAAAA
>NW_012192706.1:0-9728 GCF_000956335.1 Plasmodium fragile | reverse complement strand
AAAAAAAAAAAAAAAAAAAAAAAGGAACATTCAAAAAATTTCGTCAACCTTTTTCCCCGTTTTTGAACGCAACGGATAATAACAACTGGGCGTGAAAAAAAAAAAAAAAAAAGCAGCTGTGCAGACCCCCCACCTACTTCCTAAAGCGTGGCGATCTGCAGAACGTGCGTGGCCTCGGCACGTTTATCCGTCTTCAGCTGTTGGCATTTTTGGCGGCCCAGATAAAATCCTCCACGCTGATCCGATCGTTCGGTTCTCGTCCTACGGAGAGGGGGCACAACATGATACATGTGCAGTTGACTCTTACGCGAATTATTTATTTTATTCTCACATTATTTTTTCTCGTATTATTTTTCATTTATTCTCATGTTCACGTTTTTGCGAGCCGCTTGGCCCCTCTTCCGCTAACCTGCACATGCGAGGACCCTCCTGACGTGCCGAGCCACTGCGTCTCTGCACAAGTTCGAAACGCACAGAGGAGTGAGCTTCCCCTTGCGACTCAAAACGCATTTTCTAAAAAAGTTTTGCAACTCCACGGAGAGGACGAAGTTGTCCTCATGAACGTTACACCGCTGCAGGCAGCTCTGGACCAGTTTGAGCACATCACTGTCCCTCCAGAGGTGGAACTCTTTCGTGCAGTACACATGTCTTAGACGATGCTGAAGCAGCAAATTAGCATCTACATTAGTAAGGTCCGTTGTTGTTGCAATGATTAAAATTTTCCCACCAGTCCTTCTGTCCAATCCCCATTTGTTCTGGAAGTGAATTTTGTCGAGGTGTTGATAGAAGCACAATTTTACTCTCTGCATGAATTTACTTATTCCATGGGATGAATACCCCTTGCTGTTGTAACATATATTTTCAATCCCCTCAAACAAAATTATGCATGGTCCTACCCTAACTTGTGCATAAACAAAAATATCATTTAAAAATTTTTCCGACTCTCCCATTACCTTGTTGAATAAATTTGAACAGTTTATCACAAGGGAGGTACAGTTGCATTCGTTAATTATTTTTTGCGCCAGGAATGTTTTTCCTGACCCGCTTTTTCCATAAAGCAATATGCCCGTGGGGGGTTCTGCATGACCATTCTTACAGGTCGACATGAAGAAGCGCACCACCTCTTCCCGTACCTTGCTTACAAGTTCCTCCTCTGCTATGACGTTGTCCAATCCATGAGCCTCTCCAATGTGAGGCACTTTCTTCCAGCCACCACGCTTCTCCCCTTTGTATAACTCAATCTCGTGCGTGCGGATAACCGCGTGTGATGACTCGCTATGCAGATTCAACGTCTTGTGGAAGAAGTTGCTCTCAGCCGGTACCCCACCATGGGGGCCATCACCACCCCTGGACTTTTCCAACTGATTGAGCAGTTCGCTTCTTCCCACAAACCCATTGCGCACCACTTCTCCTCCTGGCCTCATCGCATGAACAAATCTCTCTCGACATTCATCTCTGCAGAGCTTCCCCAAGTCCGCTTTGCTAAAGCTGGTAGTAACTTCTGCAACTTGTTGGAGGTCCCCCTTGTAACACTTCACTCCTTTCTGTTTAAACAGGTGGGCCAGGTACTGGCGTCTTTGCGCCTCGCGAAGGAATGGGGGAAGCTCGAAGGTGGGGAATTCAAACGTGGCGCAATTGGATAAGAACTCGCTGAAGGGGTTTACGCCATGAGGACCTGTTGCCCCTCCTACCACTCCTCCTGTGTGTCTCCCCCCCTCAGGACCTAAAACAAATGCATGAACATTTAAATTCAGCTCCTTCCAAAGGTACACATATTTGAGAAGCACCTGAACGATGCAACTTTTTCTAAGGGGGGGCATTTGCATATCGTTGAGTTTGTTCAAATTTTTTATTAACAAGAAGGAGTGACCCCCGTTGAACAGGTTCAGTCCCCTCGTTCGTTTATCCATTTGCTCCTTAGCCACTCGGGGAGAACACTTCCTTGGTCCCTCCCCCCTCCGTGTAAGCCGCTTCCTACGTCGACTGGACTCTACCAAAATGGACACCCGCCTGAGCAACTGCTTTTGCGAAACGAATTGTTTTACGAGAGCTATTCGGGTAACGGCTAGCAAAATATACTCGAGGTTTTCATTGCAAGGGTCTATGTCTTGGAGGCACCCCCTCCGCTGCGTCAGTCCTCTCACTGCTTCTTCCTTTTGTATAATTTGGCTCAAATTGGGGTACATTATTTTGTTCACGTATGGCCTGCGTTTTCGTGCACCACTACGCGCGCTGCTCTTGCCGCTGCTCTCCACACCTGAGTCTGCCCAGTTAAGGGTCCCCATCGAATGGACTGCATACCTGCAGTCACTCACGATTGGGCATCGCCCACACTGATCAATATCAACAACGTAAACACGATCACTGGCGTAAGTAAAAGGAAAGGACAGAAACAGGTCTGCTAAAAACTTTTCCTTCTCGCTCCCTTTTTTTCCAAGGAAAAAATACAAATTAGTGTTCATATGATTTGTAACTTTTTTTTTGAAGAACAAGTTCCACAACTCTACATCCAATATATGAAAATTTTTTATTGTGAGAAAATTTATTAGCTGTTTCGCCAGACGCTTGTACACAGGGCCGCTCTTTCGTAGGAACCTCCGTAGCCATACGTTTGACACACGTCGGTAGTACTTGGCCCTGGCGACGGCGTTGAACAGGTACTCCTCCGCTAGGCCCTCTTTAACCGCTCTACCCCCTTTAGCCGCCTTAACGCGACCGTCATGGTTGCCCTTCCCCTGGGCTGCCCCCAGTTCCGCTGGACAACCGCCGTCTACAAACACTCTTGGCTTAAACCTGCGTCTGCTCCTTCTCTCCAAGCATTTTGCCTCCGCCATGTGCATTTCATATTTGCGAAAACGTTTGTTCACAATGTGGAACTCTCCTCCTATGGTGTTAGCCCTCATGGAAGAAGCATCTCCCGAGTCTTCATCCCTCCACTCACATATTCCTCTTCGCTTCTCGGCGCGTTCATCTCTCCGTAGGTACTCCACCACATTCAGGTGACACTCAGCAGAGGACAAGTTTTTTACCCATTTGTACTTTATAGCTTTTTTCAAAACAGTCCTTTCGTACTCATTTGATGAAGCTCCCCTCGAACTTCCCTCCGCGTCCCATTCTCTTCGCAGGTACGAGAAGGTCCTATTGCTGTTGCACTGAACACATAGGTTTTCTAACGGCGGCTTGTCGTTTGGAGAGTTCCTCATTTGTATCACTCTATGTGTTAATTAACTTCACTGACGTCGTTAGTGGTGAGCCGGACGTGGGGGCCGAGGCAGTTTTTTTTTTTCTTTCCTTCCTTATAAAAACACATGCCCACAAGTGTAAAATGGATCAATTTGGCCAAAAACAAAACCCACGCACAAAAAAGGGGGGTTTATAGCGTCAGCTAAAAAAAAAGAAGAAGAAGAAGAAACCTATTGCAAGCTGCATACAATTCACACCTTCCCCCTGCGTTTTGTTCCACCAACAAGGATCATTCCGTGTATGTGCACCGGAAGGGCCGAACTTTCATACGCGCCTGCTTCCTTTTTTTTTTTTTTTTTTGCGGGGTTGAAAAAAGGAAGAGAGAAAAAATCACCTGACCAAGGGAAAAAAACTTTCTTACAACTGTACGGTCAACTTTGTGCAGAAAAAAAAAAAAAAAAAAAAAAATTAATGAGTGACCGAAGCGCATTTGCATGAATGGGCATATAACGATATAACCTACGGAGGGGAAAGGCCCAGGAGATAAGCAAACAAAACACTATATATCAAGTGAACAAAAAAAAAGAAGCGAATTGAAGCGACGCTAAACGAAACCAACGCGATGAAGTAAGGAGAGAGGTATCCCCCCGAGTGAAATGAAAAAATGCAAAGAAGGTTGTTGTGCATGGGGAAAGGTTTAAACACCACTGTGACATGACGCGTTACACTCAAATGGCGAAATAGGAACACTAGGAAGTGGAGGGAGGAGGAAAAAAAAAAAAGAAAAAAAGGTCCACGAACAAGACGAAGCTACAGTTCAAATCAACACTGACCCATAAACCTGCGAGTGCCCCTTGTTGTGTCCACACCACTCACAACCGTAGCCAATCATGAGAAAAAAAAAAAAGACGTTGCGCCGAAATGTTAGGCAGATTGAAGACCACCTCAAAAAAATTGAACAGGAATGTAGTCAGCTAAGCAAACACATTAGGAAAGTTGAAGAGGAGAGGAAGGAATTTGTAATAACCACTGCTTTATTAAAAAAGTACCACTCTTATGTGGACAGTAGTTTGATGAATGGCGTCTCCATTTTTTCCTCTAGCAGTGTCTTTGTGAAGAGTTGTGGGATTCTTTTTTCATGGAAGACAATTTTGGAGGACCCCGACAATGACACTGAGGACGCATGTTGCAGTGGCTATGCGGAGAGGCGTCATTCGGACTACGCCATGGGAGGGTCTCATATGATCGTGGAGGGAGCACTTCACAGGAGGAACAAACTTCTTTGGAGGGAAGCGGCCTGGGGTTCCTCCCCCCCAGAGGTCGGCTACGCTGATAGTTGTAGTTCCTCATTTGGCCATAACCGAGTGTCCAGGAAGAAGGTGAAATGCGGGGCGGCATCTTTTCCCCCTGACGGCACGAGTTGGAGCGACCGTTCGGGTGGCGCGCATGGTTGCATCAGCGGTCACGACAGCGGTCGGAGCAGCGGTCAGAGTAGTGCTGACAACAGTGGTGAGTTGTGGCGCGACTGGGGAAACGTGGGAAGGAAGGAAAAAAGTTTGAAAAAAAAAAACTCCGCAGTGAGGCCAAACAGATCGTACTACTCTGGTGAGCAGGGCAACACCCACAAACACAGACTCCTCGACTCTTTTGAAGAGCGCAAAAAAGGAGGAAGCAAAGAGGAGGACACTGTGCAACACGACAAGCGTGATGAGAGGAACGTGCCTAACCAGTTGAGTCACTTTACTCATGCACTTGGAAATGTAGGTAAAGGAAAATGTGGGAAATTTTCTGCGTCCCCCTTGCACCCAGGGGAGGGTGATCAGCGCATGCCCCGTCTCGGTTCACACAGCGAAAAGGATAGCCATGGCGATGGCGAAAACGATGAGGACGCAAGACAACACTACAAAAGTGATGCCCACTCCTACGTGGATATGATCAGGACGGGAAAAGTCTTCTCCTTGTTTATGAACAGAACTCAGAACAAACACAGCAACCCCTTTTACCATTTTGTGCACCGTGTAAGGAAAATTCTCTTCCTCAGCGAAAAGGAGGGAGATCAAAACGGAAGGTGCGCAAGTGATAAAGAGAAAAACGAACTCATGAGTTCGTTAAAATTTACATGCTTAGTGAAGTCCAAAAAATTTGTAATGTACGCATGTGTGTGTCCACACTGCGAAAAAAAATTTTACCTTTTGCTGAAGAAGAGCGCAAGGAAGAAAATCATGCCCAGGGTTTTATCCCCCTCCCAATTTGCCTCAATAATTACCCTCTTGAGAGGAGAGCAGTGGAGCGCTGGAGGAGAAGGGGGGATGGCCACGTCCACGGGGGGAAAGGAGGACATCCCCCACCTGGACAATCAATCGGTTGAATATATTTGCGACTCCGTGATGGCCCCCCACGAAAGTGGCGAGAACAGCGGCGAGCACTTTTGCAACTGCTATGTGGGGATGGACGACGGAGGAGGCGAAGGCCTGTTTGGGGACGCCAACGTGTTGGCCTATCTGTGAGAGAGAGGAAAAGGTGTAGACAGGAGTAAAAGGCCAGTGCCCTGTTTGCCAAATTTGTGCTAGCCACGCTGCTAGCTACGATGGCCGCTTATTGTGTAAGCCCTTGACAAGCCCTTAAAAAAAAAAAAAAAACAAGCAGTTTTTACCCCAATGTTACCTACCACGCATTTTTTTTTTTTTTTTTTTTTTTTTTTTTTTTTTTTTTTGTTACAATTTGTATTTACTGATCGTGTAGCATACCGATTTGCTCATTTTTTTTTTTTTTTTTGTGTATGTGTGTATGTACATATGTTGTTGCTACCCCCTCGTTAGACAGGACAGACTGATCTGCAATGCAGCCAAAAATTTCTCAATGCGCCCTGCACGTTTGTCTAAATTTCCTCCCCCGTTACTCATTTGGCCCAGTGGGGACGATCTCATTGAAGGCACTTTGCACTTTTTCGCAACATATGGTCGATTAAGCAATTTGTGTCTTGTGGAAAAAAAGAAAAAGTCTGTGCCTCTCTTCAGTAGAACGTTACGCGGGTATCTTTCACCATGACCATAAAGGATAGGTCATTTTTTTTTTTTATTGACTTGGTGACAACTGGCCCCTTTTTTATCGCTACGATTAGCAGCTCATAAAACCATTTTTTTTTTTTTTTGTCTAACGTCCCTCCGTGGCAACCCTGCCAGGGCTCACTTACAGTTGCTTCTTTTTTTTTTTTTCCGGACAAAACTGGTTGAAGAGTGGAGCAAGTTGCGTGTTCTCCCGTGTCCTGCCCTCCTCCCCCGCCCACAAAAAAAACACACAACGAAACGAAACGCAGCACGTTCCGTTCAACATGTGCGCTCCCAATGGAAACGTCCAAGCTGAAGCTCTTTCTCTTCTCCCTACTCGTGTGGTAACTCATGCAGGGGGAGAGTCGCATGGGCGCATTTCCCGTGTGACACTCTCTCCGGCCAGCCTATCACGAATAAAGCTTGCTGTGCACACTCGTGTAGATGAGAGAGGAGAGATGAGAAAGAGGGTCGATAACAATTCTCTTCATAAAGAGTGGCGCCCTCCTACTACGGGGAAAGCACCATGTTGTGGTGTCTCACTCACACAGACCATTTGAGCTGACCACATTTGCCCCCTCATCATGCATTCCCCCCCCCCCGTGCAGTCTCTTCGTGAAGCTCACCTTCTACAAACGAGTTCGATACACCTTTTACCAAAACTATGTAGAGCAAAAGCTGTCCCTGTACTCGGAGGTACACAAACCCCTCTGTGGATCCGCTTGACCTGCTGCTTCCAGGCGAAGCACCACTCTGTGTTACAATATGCAAACAAACGGATGGTGCCTCTTCACTTTTTCCACCTCCACAGGAATCCTTTTACTTCTCCTTCTATGACGACATTGTGAACGCGGAGACCTACCTGGAGGGCATCAAGCTGCTCATGTACCTTTGCACAATTGGGGAGACGCCTCCTCCCCCCTCCCGTCTAGTGTGTTTTTCTCCCTGTTCACACATCACTACCTCAGCGGTCATCACGCACTGTACTCACCCCTCTCGCCGCCTTCCCCTTTAAGACACGATGACAGAAGCGAGTACCCCAACACGATTAATGCCATTCGGCGCTTCAACATATACCCCGGTGGGTAGAAAAATTCGTGCAGGGCCTCCCCCACTTATATGGAAGTGGTTCCTTTTTATACACTCTCTCTCTGTCTCTACTATCCTCTCACCATGCACACAAATGAAAGCTTCCCTCATGCAGACCACGACTCCCCCTCCCCTTTTATCTACCCTCAGAAATTATCCTTGGAACCGTCTGGAGGGCGTTTAATTTGAAGGAGAGGTTTTTAACTCCTTTCAATTTTTACGTCTATGCAGGTATGTCCTCGAGGAGGATAAATAAGAGGCAACATGATGTTCCTCATTTCGTTCCCGTCGTATGTGAAACGAATGTAGTTGCTTCATCGCACATCATCGTGGCGTGGCGTAGCGTAAATCATAACTGTTCTGTTCTGTTTTTTTTTTTTTTTTTTTTTTTCCTTTCAGTTTTGCTTTCCCAGGCTGCCAGCGTCAGCACCTTATTCTTTTTCGCCGTTTATTTGGGTAAAAAGGGGGGACTCTCCCCCCAAAGAAGTAACTTTTCCTTTTGTGCTCCTCCTGATCAGCTGCTGCTGCTACTGCTACTGCTGCTCCACCACTGCTCTGCCCCCTTTTGTCCATTCCCCTTCTCAGGACGCTCCTACATTTCGGGGGTCATTTTTTTGATGCTGTTTTTTTCCTGCTACAGGGAAAAGTTCATCATGCGATTGTCAGGTGGGTTTTTAAAGTGCCCCTCCTCTGTCCTCCTGCACAAAGGGGAGGTAGCGGTGCGGTGCCGTGCTATGCCCTGCCGTTGCGTTAGACAGTGCCCCTCTGTTCTCTCCGCTTCTACCATTGTAGGCGCGCCAACCTAATGCTTTTCCTCCCGCCTTCATCCACTCCTCTGTAGCGTTTCCACTGAGAGAAAACTTCTCCTTAGTCTACATGTGGTGCAACATCTTACTCATTTACACGATTTTGCGCGAGAGCAAGGTGACAAAAAAAAAAAAAAAAAAAAAAAAAAAAAAAAAAAAAAAAAAAAAAAAAAAAAAAGAAACAAACAAACAAAAAAAAAAAAAATCGCGGACCGAAATAGAAATAGGCGGGTTTACCCCACCTTATGGCTGTCTCTACGTACCATACGGAGATAATCCTAATTGACTTCTTTCCCTCCATTGATGCCATCACCGCTTTTACATCGAACCCCCCCCCATACACACACCTACGCGCAGAAGAGACGTACCGCCTACCTCGTCTGCCTCTTCCTGTCGTCGTTCCTTTTTTTCATCACGTGGCAATTTTCCGTTTTCGTGACGCTGACCCATGTGGTGGCTCTGTTCGGACTAGACCTACTAGGATTTGATATTCAGAAGGAGTTACACAGCATCCTTGTCACATTATCCTGCTCCTACACATGTTCCCTCCTGGTGACCTTCTTCCCTCGTTATTTGATGTGCACCTACCTGCCATTCGTATTGGCTTCGCTCATTATCACGAATGCGATTTACCCACGGCGAGGTGGCAATGCCCATGATGGAAGACGTGAACCCGTTTCTAACCTAAAGGATGTTGCCCCGTGTCAGATCGACCCCTCTTGCACATCTCCCCTGCAGTTCTTCCCCCACTTACGAACCAAAGTAGGGTTCATTCTACAGAAGGGGTTCACATCTATAATGATTTTCCTGCTTCTTCGACTCACCATGGTTGGAATGGAGAAGGATGACTCACATGTTATGTCTCTTTTAAAAGTGCGTCTGCATCTAAGTAGCCACAACTTCGATAGCATGATCTATAGTTTGGGTTCAGAATTCAATCCTTTTACTAAATATATGTTTAACATGATAAAGGAGACTTCGCTGTACGATTACTTCATATTTTTTAATTTGATTCTGCTACTCTACGTGGTGAACTATGTTATACATATTTGGCGAGCTAGACGAGGGAGGAATGCCAAAGGGGGGCGAAGCGATAAAAGGGAGAAAAAAGATGAACAAGGAGGGAGCGATAAATTGGCTAGCTACGACAAAGGGGTAGATGTCCGTTTCGAAATTTTCCATGCACAGTTTCTTTACCTCATCATCCAATTCATATTTTTCGCCTTCCTCATGTTGATAATTTCTCGCTTGCGTGTCCTGGCCCTACCCCTCATGTGTTTGCTTAGTAGTCTAGTGGGGTCTCCACACTTGCTTGGGGACATCTACAGAGTCACAAGGGAAAATTTGTTCCACCTCGGGTATGGCAGACGCGTATTCTGCGCGCTGATCATGGTGGTCACCCCACGCATGCCCGATGCAGCGCCTATCCTGTCGGCGGATGAGCGATACACGGATGAGCGGCACACGCATGAGCGACACACCGTTTCCCCCCCCCCCGCAGGGCCAGCAAGAAGAACCTATCCCGTCTGGTCATCCAGGCGATCTGCCTCCTCGAGTGCGCGTACCCATTTGCAAAATACTTCCCGACCTACGAATACGTCAA
>NW_012192705.1:29450-30924 GCF_000956335.1 Plasmodium fragile | reverse complement strand
CGTGGTTTAATGCCCTCAAATCGGAATGGAAACAATACCTGCGTGAGCACATGGCGGCAAACGAGGACAACGGAGTATCCGGGCAGCGTGAACTCGGTGCAGCGGCAACCCTGCACATGAGCACACTGCGGCTGTGGAGAGAATGGATAGCGCAACAACATCGCAAAATGAGTATGTATGGCCAGAAGGCGTGGTTCCAACATTTGTTGCATAATGTTGAGACGGCCACAGTACCGGCCACAGGCGAAGTATCAGTAGTCCAAAAAGACTTAAAAGTGGAAAACGTAAATGTAGCACACCAGATGATACAAGTGAGAGATGTACCGCGCACCCAACTGCATCCGCGACCTTACATGAAAAAACCGTTAACCGCTAAAACATGGATACTGATCCTGCCATTAGTCATAGAAGACAGCGAGCTTGAAAGCCGTTTGCAGGATAGGGAGTTATATGTGGATAATTTATTACAGAACATTTGAGAAGCTTTACGCGAAACGGCTGAAAGAAGGGGATGTAGACGTTGTTCTCCTTCAGCCGGGCTGTCCCTGTAGGTGATGTTGTAATGGGTCATGCACCAATATATGCGTCCACATAATATGCTACGCAAGGTATGTTGTTATTATCATGAACATATTAATAGTGCTCAAACTGGAAGATGTTAGTGCAGCGCCAGAAATTGTGGGAGTGTTAGGGAAAAAAAAAAGGAAGAATGTTATATTTTATAAACATACTTGCTCCATGTTGTATCCATGGTAATCATTTTGTATATTTGTTACATGTATTATATAAAATAATTATTCCTTATATATATAGATGTAGAATACTATAAGACTCTTCTTCTTTGTTTGTTCTTAACAATGGGTTCCTCATCCATAATATTAATAAATACTGGGTCATATGAACAAACAATGCAATATAAATACAAACCATTTATATTCATAAGAGCACAAACAACATTATAATGTAGAACACGCAACTATAGGATACATGCTATAAAGAACAAATAGCCATATCATACAAAACCTGTAGGACATCATGAGATGTTTGATCTAATAAATAGACAAAATCATGTTGTAGCATCCATATAGTCTACCAAAAGCAGAATACAGGAAGTTACTTATGGTTTCCCCGGTAATTTAAGTTTCCATGGTAGTTTTAGTTTCCCAGGTGCTTTCGGTTTCGTAAGTATGTCTGCTTTCTTAGGTACTTCTGATTTCCCAGATGATTCCGGTTTCACGCGTACTTCTGGTTTCTGAGGTACTTGTGCTTGGCCGGGTACTTCCGGTTTCTTTGGCACTTCTGTTTTTCCAGGTACCTCCATTTTGTTAGATACTTCTGGTTTCTTAGGTGCTTCCGGTTTCTTTGGTATGTCTGGTGTCTTTGGCACTTCTGGTTGCTTAGGTGCATCTGATTTGCCAAACGCTTCCTGCTTCTCAGGTACTTCTGTTTTCTTAGGTGCTTCCAGTTTCTTCGG
>NW_012192705.1:23323-26575 GCF_000956335.1 Plasmodium fragile | reverse complement strand
TAGAAGTGGCGATATATTGTTTATATGTATGAGTTATAGAATTGTTTTCTCTTCCACATCTAGGTGTACAGATTATGCGTGTAATACTTCTTTTCAGCGGTTAATGATGAATACTGGTAAAAACAATGTTGTACGCAACTTAATATTCTTACCTAAATATATAAATATGATTTGAATTAATAGTTCAGGCGCACCCTAATATAAGGGAAGGAGGAAGTACGTAACAAAACGGAGGAACCCATGGTTGGAACATGCTGTACGATGTAAAAGTTGACTAAAGGGGTCAACATTGTTCACAAATTCAGCACGGGCTGATCAATGAGGTCGCCGTTTTAACGGTGTAGTGGGAGCAAAGAGCATATGCACGAGAGCAAAATTCCATATGTGAAAGAACACTTTACTGTTTTTAAGTCAGATATAAGGGTGAAGAAAATAATATGCAGAGAATCAATTATAGCTCGTTTTACATACAAGAACGGCGACAAAAAATTTTTTGGGGTGTAGAGCCGTGGGCTCAAAGTTACACTGTATCAGTGTTTTAGGGGGGGTTGTTATTGTCACGTATTTGAATAATTATACATGTGTTGTGCCCGTTTTTTATTTATGGGGTGGTTATTTATATCGTTCTCAGGTTTTATTACGGGTAGTGATAAATAACAAATGCAGAAATATAGTTTCACAACCTTCTTATGCGTGTATACCCGCATCTCTATCTTCTTTTTGACAAAGTGTGAATGGATTTAATTAAGAGCGTAAGGAATATGCATAAAAATGAAACATAAGTGTAGGGCAATTTTGTATTTTGGGGTTCAGGGGGCTTAGGATTTAGGGCGTAAGTCTTAATGATTGCGCGGTTCAGGTTTGCACAGTTTCAGAATTGTAAGGTTTCAGGATAGCGCCCTTTAGGGTTCCGGATTTATGGTTCACGCTTCAAGGACCACAGTTGCGGAGGTTAAGAGGTTTAGGATTGAAGGCTTCAATATTGCGATGTTTAGGGTTTCGCATAGATGGTTCACTTTTCAAGGTTCAGATTTTCGGAGTTTACAGGTTAAGAGGTTTAGGGGGCTTAAGATTTTAGGGCTTTTCGTTTTCTTTTCTCTTTTTTTTTTAATCTTCCTCAAGTATCAACTTTCACAATTACAAGAATATATGTATATTATTCTAGTGTTCTATATAATGCACTTGTGTACGAAAGGATCTAATATGCTGTCGCACAAGCCGCATCTCAGTTGCCTCAAATGTACCATGTATCAGCATGTAGGGGAATACGTCTCTAGTAATCTTTTTTTTTCTGTTTCCTTTGTCCAGTAGTGCAAATATAGTACAGTTGGTTACGGTCACTATGGAAACATTGGAACGCAAAAGGAGGGAGTGCAATGTGGAAAGGTACGGTACAATGAGTGGATAATAGCATTACACTTTTATTTGTTGTCGCCGTCGTGTCGTCGTCGGGTGCCTCGTCGCTACCGTCTTGGCCGCACATCTGGACTCAACGAGGGAGCTGCGCTGTGCTGTGCTGTTGTCGCCGCGTGTGCGTTGTAGCTGCTGCGTTAGTGTTGCACCCCGCGTGCGTTGTTGTGGTGGCATCCATCCGTGCGCAGTCGTACGGTACGTAGAGAGCGTGCCGTATTGGTGCTTTCTCCCCTCGGTCTTACCTACGGGTCCTTTATTTGGCTTCTCTGGTGTTGTATTTGCCGGCGTCGGCGGGTCCGGTGTCGAAGGTTGTGGTCCGCTGCCGAGTGGTGGTGCTGGTGTGCCGCCGGCGACAGAGTTGGGTGCTGTGGCCTCATGGACGTCATCGTCGATATCTGTACTGGTTGCGTCTTCGTTAGTGTGCGTGGATACTCCATTTTCCCGCGCACATTGCACTACTTCTGTCTTTACGTGCTCAACTATGACCTTCAGTTCGTGGCCTAACTCACGTATAGCTTCTTCCTCCTCGGGCCTGAGGTCTGTGTTGTCAAGCATGGCATGTGCATCCGGTGTGGCGCCTACGAGTTCGTGTATCCTTTTCCTACATGTGCTTTTCATTGCGTTGCCTCCAACTTGTCCTGTTACTCTTCCGTTGTGTATTAACCATGCCTTAATATTTTCCCCCATTTCTAATTCCTGTATTTTTATGTCTGTAAACACCCCCATCCGCCATTTTCCTTGCTTAATTAATCCAGGCATAGTCTCCTGCAAGTATGTGACAGTCTCCCATGCATAATGTATGCCCATTTGACTTCTGCATACAGATGCATTTAGTATATGCATAAATATATTTACTATGGCGCACCTTATATATTCCTTCAACGCTGCATTCTCATCTTCTGTCTCGTGCGAAACCCCGGAGCTCCTCGGCCACCTGTTCATGAAAAATAATGCTCGTGACATAAGTGTGCACATTAGTCTATCCGCTACTTTCTGTACCATAAGTATTCCAGGTTTCCTCAGACTCCTATAACCCGCGTTCAAACAATTAGATGCATAGATGTCTATTTCCTCATCTTCCAAATATTCCACAAATTTGTCAAGTAGCGCTTCTACATCTTTCCATAAAGTTTGCTGCAATTGCAGTAATGCGGAAGCGAATACATATATGTCATTTTCTTGTATTCACGCAAGATATTGGCGCCAGTCGCCGCTATGCTACATTGTGGTCCACGGATGGTATGTTCACATCGGGCATATGATTCCCCGTTCAAGTAACGTGAACATATGCATGCTGCAAACTGCGTACCCTGCCTTTCGACCACCTATATATATATGTAGGCGCCTGCTCACGGCATGTGTCGCTCACAATAAATTACCGTATATGCCTGTCCATCCGCCCCTATTCCCCGTTTGAGCACATATTTTGCTAATAACTTTCCCAACGTCTCATACGACATATTGTCACAACCATAAACCAATATAATGAAACGAATGAAAGCATTATCTCGCAGATAACGGCTTGAGTATAATATGGACACAATATTCTCCTGTGTGTTACTCAGATACTTAGAGCATGGAAAATTTCTTCCAGTATATAATCCCTGCGGAAACATGTCCCATGAACAAACTATCCCTTATCTGAATCTAATCACACATCCTACAAAGCGTGGGATTTGGAAGAAGGAAAAACAGAAATGAAAAAAGGGAAACAAGAACAAAAAAAAAAAACAAAAACACAGCGACCAGCACAAAAACAAAACAAAACAGCGACAAGAACAAAAAAAAAAATCAGCAACAAACAAAAAAAGAGCAACAAAGAAAAAAAGAGCAACCAAA
>NW_012192705.1:21985-23223 GCF_000956335.1 Plasmodium fragile | reverse complement strand
GCTTCCTGCTTCTCAGGTACTTCTGTTTTCTTAGGTGCTTCCAGTTTCTTCGGAACACCTGCTGTGCCAGGTGCTTCCTTCTTCGTAGGTCCTTCCTGTTTCTGAAATGTTACTGGCTCTTTAAGTGCTTCCTGTTTCTTATTTACTTCTCCTTCGTTGTTTTTAGTTTCTGTGGGAGATTCATCCTTCTCCTTCTTCTTCCACATTTTATCCAATAAACATTTCCCTGTCTTGGAGCAGCAAAAGCATACTAACACACACAAATAGATAATTGGAATCAATATGGGGATTCCATACATGCTAATGATCGGCGAGAAAAAGTCTGCTATTCCAGTCGGAAACCCCCACGACATGAGCTGTTGCATAATGGACATAAAGGATGAATACAGGACTGTGAAGACTACTATAAGTATTGACCATGTTTTCCTTCCCATTTTACAACGTATCAATGTCTTCAAACCTCTTCTACAATTATTCCCTGCAGTTATATCCTGCGATGACTTCTTCACGTGGTTTGGCTTCTGTACTTTGACCTTGGATTTAAAATTTCTTCGCATATCATCGAACACCGTGTTCTTCACGGGAATATCCGTTGCACGACCGTCGTAAAAATTACGTGTGCCCCGCGTTCCCACGTCCGTTCCATCACTCAACGATACGGTGGTCGTTCCAACTGTACTTGCATTCGTAGTTCCAACTTCTGTGCCATATTGGCTTGTGCCATTACCCGAGGATGTGCCTAGTGTACTTGCCTAAAATATAGAACAAAAAGGGGGAATATACATGCGATTGTTATGGTATATAGAATGATGTAGAGCGTGAAAAAAAAAATGGGAGGAAGTTGTATAGTTGCTATGAAAGAGTTAAGATCTTATCACAATAAATGTGTGGTAACTGCCCCAAAATACAGTTGTTTGTTTCATACACCGTCAGCAATTTGCCATAGGCAAAGGACTAGAATAGATATAGAGAGTTTCACAAGAAACGTCATTCTGTTTCTTCCTTTGCTCTTTCCGTGTATAAAATGGTAGAAGTGGCGATATATTGTTTATATGTATGAGTTATAGAATTGTTTTCTCTTCCACATCTAGGTGTACAGATTATGCGTGTAATACTTCTTTTCAGCGGTTAATGATGAATACTGGTAAAAACAATGTTGTACGCAACTTAATATTCTTACCTAAATATATAAATATGATTTGAATTAATAGTTCAGGCGCACCCTAATATAAGGGAAG
>NW_012192705.1:17412-21885 GCF_000956335.1 Plasmodium fragile | reverse complement strand
TCAGTTACCAATTGGACGAACTTGATACCTGCAACTCGACACGGCCGCCACAAGTTTTCCTGCCGATTTGTACGTTGTTACCCCTTTTTCTACATTACTCCCTCGCCTTTTCTAACTTACACTGTCTCCTAAATTACGCTATCGTGTGTCTCATATGCATAAATCCACGTTCTATGTGTTCCATAACTTCGTACAGTGCACTGTCCACTCATGGTTGTCGCCGCTGGCGCTAGCGCTGCATCCGTCGCCGCCGCACATCTGGGCTCCACGAGGGCGTGTTGTTCCCCCGCGGGTGCGTGTGTTGTGGCCGTTTGCCGCGCTGTTCTTCCCGCGTGTGCGTGTTGTGTTGTGGTGGCGGCATCCATATTCAGGCTTATTCGGCCGTAGTCTGTAGCAGCCGTATTCGTATTCCGTGTTATGGATATGCGTGCGCATGTCTCTATGTGTATGGGTAACCTTACCATTCATGTTTTCCGCATCACGTCTTGTGTCCTTCTCTTCCTTTTGTCCCCCTCCTCCTGTTGGTACTATAGTTTTTGTGGCGGGTGATTTGCCATTGAGTGGTTGCTCCTTGTGAACTGTCGATTTCTTCTGCTCTTCCTCGTCCTCAGATTCAACATCACTATCCGGAGAGTCCACGGAAACCTCCACCCTTTTTCGCGCCTTTTCCACCTTTTTTCTTACTGTTTTGGTAATTGTCTTAAACATGTCTTGCATCTGCTTTTTCACTAAACCTTGCATGCCCTCCTCTTTAAACATACTGAAACTATCTGCAGCTTCTCCTCTGGCTTCCATTTCTTTCTTGTACTGTCCCCATGGTATGTTGCACTTTGGGTGCTTCTGTATTGCTTTTATACTAGCACTTATCTTTCTACTTTGCTGTAACCATTGTTTTACCGCTTCCTGTAAGTTCCCTGTGCCTATGTTAGTATCCTTGTACTCATCCAGTTCACATGTGCCGTTGAAAATCGGATTAGACTGGGCTCCGGTGCCCACTGCAAGATTCCGCATGATGTGCCATGCCCAGTCTGGTCCTAGCCACTCGTGGCCACACGGTATTGCAGCCAATATATACATAAAAACATTGGCCACGATGCACCTCATAATAGCCTTCATGGCCGTATTATTTGCCGATGGGTCCTTATCATTGTGCATTGGATTGCTCCACCCAGGTATGAAAAATAATGCACCTACCATTAGTCTGCATTTCATTACGTCGCCAACCGTATGACCGGTATATTTTGCTCCGTCTTTCTCGCGTCCTCTACGTACCCAACCTGTGTGCTCACAGCTTATGGCATACATGTCTAAGCTGTCCTCTAGGCTTTCCATTTGGTGCACAAAATCGTTTAATACACTTTCCATATCTGCCCATAATGCACTCTACGAAATATATACATAGAGAAAATGATTAATATATAACAATATGTAAACTCTATAGGACTCTACGTTCCTTTCCGTATGTTTTACCTCACATATATCTACGAACACTATATTCCGCTGCGCTTCTTCGCTGTGTCGTTCAAGCCCTTGTTGTGAGGTAATACTTACATTAAATGAATCCTGTGTCCCTAGGTGTCGCTTCCGTGCCCATTCGGCCATTACGTGCACAAGATTCCCTGCCATGATGCCTTACGTCACATAATACATGATACTAATGCTCTCTGAGAATGCTATGCACATTCTTCATATTCTGCCTTTATGCCGTGCACACCTGTGCCTCATGAATATGCTTATTACTATATTAGTGGGGAAAATCCGATCACACATATAATTTATATAAGGAAAATGCACAATACAGAATTGCACAGTACACAACCTCTGTATACCATTCTGATTTTGTTTAGGAGAGAATAATATGCACGGACACAACTATGAGTAAAAACTTAAAGAGAGAAAAAAAAAAAAACAGGCAAGGAAAAAATAGGAAAAACACTACACTACCTTACACACAACACGCGTCATGAATACCACCCCCTCTCCGCCTTGTCCACTAAACGCCGTCATGCACTGTGTCTCTGTGTGCGTGCACCTAAAAACCGCAGTATAACAACAACATCAATTTGCCCTACTCGCCGCGTCCTTGTTACTGGGCTACGTCGTCGACAATCCCCCTTACTCGGGCGCGTTTGCTCGGAGAGACAATGTCTCCCTCCTTTCTTACACTCGGCTACTTCGTTGAATCGTGCTTACAGGCGGCTACAATGCGGTTTACGCGGCCACGTGTGCTCGGAGAGACAATCTCTCCTGCTTGTTACACGCGGCTGCGTCCTCGGACAATGGGTTTACCCGGCCACTTTGCTCGGAGAAAGAATCTGTCGTCCTTGTTACACTCGGAGACAATCGCCTTTACCCGGCCGCGTTGGTCGACGCGTGTGCTCGGAGAGACAATCTGTCCCTCCTTTCGTACACTCGTCTACAGTGCGGTTTACGCGGCCGCTGTGGTCGACGCGTTTGCTCGGAGAGACAATGCTGCTCCTTCTTACACTCGGACAATGGTCGTTCATACTCGGAGAACATCTCCTCCTTACGAGGACGTGGCGAACGACGGAAGAAGAAATTGATGTTGTTGTTATACTGCGGGTTTTAGCGGTACGCACGCAGAGACCGTGTGTGCAGGCGTTTAGTGGAGACCGGTGTAGAAAGGCGGGAGCGGGCGTTATTCATGACAGTGAGTAGTGTTTTTTATATTTCTTTTCCTTTTTTTTTTTTTTTTTTCTTTTTTCTCTTTTTTCATTTCTGTTTTTCCTTCTTCCAAATCCCACCATTTATGGGGTGTGTGATTAGATTCAGATAAGGGATAGTTTGTTCATGGGACATGTTTCCGCAGGGATTATATACTGGCAGACATGTTCCATGCGCTACAAATCTGAATAATAACTAAGAGAATATTGTGTCCATATTATATTCAAGCCGTTATCTGAGCGATAATGATATCATTGGTTTCATTATATTCGTTTATGGTTGTGACAATATGTCGTATCAGAGGTTAGGGGCTTTATTAGCACAATATGTGCTGACACGGGGTCTAGTTGGTAACAAGGAGCAGTATAACGTAAGTTACTGACAAACACCGCGGGGCGGCGTTGTGTACTTATAACAGCCTCTATATATGATTGTATGTATACTTGCCGCTATATATAATTGTACGCATGCGGCGCTGCACTAATTCCATATTAATAATACAATGGGACGATACCGTACGTGCAGTACGCACCACGGCATAGGCACATATGCATATGGCAGAGACCGGTAGTGTGACCAAGTATGCACACACATAGATGTTCCTTGTGCACCATGCAGAAAAGCCTAGGGCAAGATATAACAAATGAACTGGAACAATTTGTGAAATATATGGAAGAAGATATTGTGGAGCTCTATGCATCTAGTTGTTTGGACCAGGGTTACAAAAGTTCACGAACACGCCACATAATTATGGCGAAAAAAGTCGGAGATAGACTTATGTGCACACTCATGACAGGAGCATTATTTTTCATGAACAGGTGGAGTGCGACGTCCGGCGGCTGGGAGCATCACAACAGCAACAACAAAGAGTTGGAGAAATATATACGGTGCGCAATAGTAAATATATTCATGTACATATTGCTGGCATCTAAATGCACAAGTCAAATTGGCATAAATCATGCATGGTACAGTGTGCAACAGATGGAGAAGGATATGCCTGGATTAATTAAAGAGGGCAAGTGCCGCCAGGGCGTGTTTACAGATATACAAATCAATGACTTCCGCATGGAGACAATGATTCAGAACTGGTTAAAGAACAAACAGAGCTTGACTGACAAATTTGCAAGTCCCGCAATACAAAGCACATGTAGGAAACCATTAGGGGCACGCGTAGGCGGCACAATCGATGCACATACCATGGATGACCACACAGCCCTGAGCCCAGAGGAGAAGGACGCTATAAAGACACTAAGCCAAGAACTGAAGACCATAGTTCAGGAGGTAAAGACGGGGGTAATGCAATGCGCGGAGGACAATGAAGCATGCATGAAGTCTATCCAAGACGTCTCAGGTAGCAATCCTGATGATGAAGACAGTGAGGCCAGAGTACCGAATCCTGTCAAAGACGGTACACCAGCACAAACCGTAGCGGGAGGTAAGACCGATGAGAGCAAGCACGAATACGTACGACTACTGACCGTACGAATGCGGCCGCCACCACAACAGGCACGCGGCCACAACACACGCACCCGCGGGGGAACAACACCCCCTCGTGGAGCCCAGATGTGCGGCGGCGACGGATGCAGCGCTAGCGCCAGCGGCGACAACCATGAGTGGACAGTGCACTGTACGAAGTTATGGAACACATAGAACGTGGATTTATGCATATGAGACACACGATAGCGTAATTTAGGAGACAGTGTAAGTTAGAAAAGGCGAGGGAGTAATGTAGAAAAAGGGGTAACAACGTACAAATCGGCAGGAAAACTTGTGGCGGCCGTGTCGAGT
>NW_012192705.1:13408-14164 GCF_000956335.1 Plasmodium fragile | reverse complement strand
TTTTTTTTTTTGTTGTTTGTTTTTTTTCCTGTTTGTTTCTTTTTTCTGTGTTTGGTTTTGTTTGTTTCTGCTGGTTTGTTGTTTTATGTATACGTTTGTAAATATATATACATATATACTAGCGACGTATAGTATTTAAAAGGGTAAGACCAAAAGCATTCCAAAGGGGGAACTTTTGCCGCTTTTTTATTGTATACATATTATACTTATTTCACCTTATGATGAATGTTCAATAATGATATGTATAGAGAAAAAAACGAACTACATTTCAACCTGCTCAAAATATATACACTGTACACCAAAAAAAAAATTTTCTGAAATGATTCTTTCCGTCATTCATATACACTGTCTGTTCAAATAAGCACTTGCCTTTTATAAATATGAAGTATATATTGAAAATGGACTTGTACAGATTATTGAAATTAATACGTTATTGTAATATATGCTGACTTTAATAAAAAAACATGTAGATAAACATACTGCGTTTATAGAAGATGAATACCTCAGCAAACTGTACATATATATGTTCGATAAATATAAAATAACAAATATGTGCTCTCTGTTCTTTACCAAGTTTTTCCTATATAAATGCCTGTTATGTGTAATCCTGAATCCTCATAATGTAAGGCAGAAAAAGTGTCTAAGAAGACGACGTGTGTCTATATCGAAAGGTGGCATATATATGTATATAAAAAGACAGTATACATATATCCTGAACTCTTTTTACATGTACACAAATTTTTCGTCCATGTATAC
>NW_012192705.1:8643-10242 GCF_000956335.1 Plasmodium fragile | reverse complement strand
TTTAAGAGTGTTACTGATTGATATATTATATCATATTTCTAATGCAAATAATAATGTAACAACGCAAAAAACGGGGAATATCGTGCACAATGTTCCTGAGGCGGACGCACATTATTGCTGCCCACAACATTTTGGTCGTACAGCCAGTATGAACATATGGTACCCTAACAACCCTCCAATGAACAATATTACTTCGCTCAAAAATCAGAACGTATTGTCCAGGAGAGAATCGTTTAATAAAGATCCATTTGCTATAAGGAAAAATAATCTAAAAACGAGAGACAATGCATCTCCCAAACATGGTTCTCTAAATAAAAAAAAAGATTTGAACAACAAAAGAACAAATGTGTTGCAAAAACATAACCGCACAAAAGAAAATGACCTGTTAAGAAAGAAGTCACTAAAAGAAGAAAATTTTATACGGACAAGGAGTGCGGTAAGAAAAAAAGTAATAATTCCTCTGAAGTATAATAACTCCATAAATGACACTGCAGCTATAGATAGAAGGGAAATATTGCAAAAAAGAAACCTTTTAATAAAGAAAGTCGATATAAGGAAGGATATACAGAAACCAACACCAGAGAGCAATTCCTCGGAAAAAATTGATGTGGAAACCACCGCAAAAAACAAATTACCAGAGAGTGATTTGCCAGATGAATTTGATAAAGCAAAAATCGAACAAATCTTCAGAAAGAAAAAGTGGACTGTAGAAATATATATGAGTGAAAACAAAGGAAAAGATAAAATAATAACGAGTAAAAAAAAAAAGAAAACTACTATTATAAGCACACACATGTGTGAGAAGACTAAGCAAGGTGAACTCATAGACATCCTTGATTCCAAAAGTAACGATGATAAAATCGGAGAACAGAAAATCGCCGGGAAGAAAAAATTCACGATAAATATACATTTAGACAAAAAGAAGAAAGCAAAACTATTTATTAAAAAAAAAAAATGTGTGATTGAAGCTATTATGAAAAATGCTTCCCCACAGAAGTTGGAAATATTGGAACAACACTCTTGCTCCAATATAATTGATGTGGACGTGAAAGATCCGTTATACCCAACGACACAAGAAGCTGTTTTTGAATGTATTCTTGCAAGCAGTACAGAGACACCCAGTAGAAGCAGAAGAAAAAGAAGAGTTCAAATTTTACGAAAATGGGGTATTTATGGATTAATACCAATTGTTGCTATAGGAGCCATAATAGGTTGTACAATAGGATACATTCATGTCATGCCAGTGGATGTTATCTTTGACTCTACAGCTGTAGGTGTTCAATCAACCGTAGAATCGGTTGTACAGAATGTACCTGGCATTGCAGCTAAAGTAGGAAAGTGTGTGGTTGACACGGCAAAGGAAGCATTGGGTAGCCCTTTTGGGCTTACTTCTCTATTAAGTTCTGTATTCTCAGCTGCGACATGTACACTAAATAATGCGATAGATACGATCGCTGTCGTCACAAACTCCGTATTTCAGGGTGCTAATATAGCTTCCTCATATGGCACACTATACGGTGTACTACAAGCATTATTCCCATCCTTAATAGCTGTTGGAGTCATGACCCTTATTTATATTATAATCTTATACCTAAATAA
>NW_012192705.1:0-6643 GCF_000956335.1 Plasmodium fragile | reverse complement strand
TACACCAGGTGTACTCTACTAAACTGATGAAAAATAGGTGAAAGACACATTTTGCCATTACCAATTATCTGGAACGATAGTGGATATAGAAGGAGAAAAGGATGTGTGCAACTATTTATAAAAATTATGAAGGTATAATAAGCAACAATTCACATAAAGGTAAATGCTGAAACTGTTCCGCATTTACTTCCTATATTGATAAAATGTATCTGAAAAATTTTATCGATAGTCACATGTTTATGCGTAGGGGGTTAGGGGTCAAAGATTTAGGGTTCTGGGGTTAGGTTTAGGGTTCAGGGGAACAGATTTTAGGGGGTTAGCGTTCAGGGGCTCAGGGCATAGAATTCAGGGTTTAGTGTTATGGTGTCAAGATTGGGACGGGCAGCATTCTGAATTGATGATTCTCGGTTTCAAGGTCCCAGTTCGGCAGTGTAGGCAGCTTAAAGTGTTTAGGATTTAGAGTTTGTTGTTTTTGTTGTTTTTGTTTTATCTTTTTTTTTATCGTTAAATGGTAACTTCCAAATAGTGTAAGGTTGTTTTGTTAGGGTCCCCCGCCCTGTTTTTTGTGTGTGTGTTGTGGGGAACATGGATGAGCGGAGGACACTTGTTTGTGTACTTTTTCCACTCGGTTATATTTGTGCGTGCTTGTGCGTTGTGTGTTGTGCGTTGTGTGTTGTGCGTTGTGTCAGTGCCTTGTTGCTGTACTTACCTTCCAAAGGGAATAACCAAGGACGGCGACGATAACGGAAGCGACGAACAACAGGATGGGAGTAGTGGCGGTAAGGACCGCGGCGGTTAGTTCGGGGACATCTGGGGTCACTTCCCCGGGACCTTGGTTACCGCCCGATGAACTGGATGATCCATCTGTTAAGATTGGTGGTACGAATCCTCCCCCGGGGCTATCTGCCACTGCTGGAATGATCTGTCCTATATCAAAAGTTGGTACATTAGATTCTGATGGACCAGTTGTGGAACCTTTCTGTGGTTCACCGCAAGCGGCTTTACCTGCACCATCACCACTTCCTGCAGTACCGCCTCCACTACCCGCAGCTGGCCGCCCTATTCCCCATAGACTGGTCGTTACGGAGAATTCATCCTGATCCGCAGCCTTGTTCCCAGGATCTCCGTCCTCACCACTTTTGCCGTCCTTTCCCGCCTGACCGGGGTCTCCGCCTGTACCGATACGGCCTGTCTGCTCCGGATTTGGGTTCGGTTTTGGTTGTTGATGTTTGGGTGGATTGAGAGGAGGGGGGTCATCGTTGCCGCCATCGATGACGATATTCCCTTCTGCACCGGAGGCTGGCCTAGGACCGGGGATACTTGCTGCACCATCCTCTTGTTGGGGGTTAGGCGGCGAGGACACAACTGCTTCTGTAACCTTGGGAATGTCCTTTTGTGGTGTCCCTGATACCAATGTGTCCTTCCCATCCTCTTTCGTAGTTTCATCCTGGCCTGTCTCAGTTGTCGTTTGTGAGGGTTCATTAGTTGGTGCCTGCGCCGGCTGCGGTGCTTGGTCCTTATCTGAGCAGCAGGGAAAAGTGGAACATGATGAAACTAAAGTTCTGTGCGGTGGATGACCACGCTTGACCACACGGTTCAACCGGTGGTTGGTCGGCTACAGGGCTGCCGCTTGACCACGTTCCGTCGCTAACGGTGATGATTGGCACCATTCATGCCACGGTGCGAACGGTGGTTGGCTGGTGCCACCCCGGGAAAAGACTCTCTCTCTCTCGCACACAACACTCACAACACACAACACACACACTGTGTGTGGCTGTCTGTCGACATCTACCGGTCGACGTCGCTACGTCTCTCTACATGCCGAGGCCGCCCCGTCGCTCATTGCCCCGCCATTCTCATTCGACCTTTGGTTTCTCTCTGCCTCTCTCTCCGAATGATTGTTTTTTTTTTTTTCTTTTTCCCCCTTTATTCTATATGGTAAATGGCCTTGTACTCCGATGTATAGTGTTATCTCTCAGGGCACAATGAGTAATACTGTCCCACTGCCTAACACTCTTACCACCGGATACATCTTCCTTTAGTTCCGGAAAACGGAATATATCTGGTGCAGGTGCTGGGTCGTATGGTATACTAATGATTGTAGTAGTTAGGGTACCTGGACCCAGTTCAAGATCATCTATAGCCCTAACTGTTTCCTCAGTCCTCGTACCTGATTCTTTCCTTGTATCGTCTTTCTCCCCGGATCCCTTTGCTGGTGTTGTCTCGGGTCCTGATGTTGGCCCCTTCGGAGATTGTGTCTCTGAGTGTGATGGGGGTGCCGCAGGTGGGGGTTGTGGTACGGGTCCTGCTGCTCCTGCTCCTGGTGTTGCTTCTGGTTGTGGTGGTCGTGCTGGTAATACTGGAGATGCAGGCGCTTGTGGTTGCGATGCTTGTCCTGGTGGTGACGACGCCTGAGACTTACCTCCTGAGGTGTCCGGTACTCCGTGATCTGCCCTTCCTTCTCCTACACCCCCTGTTGGTTGCGCCTGAGTTTTCCCTGGACTCCCTGTTCCTGTGCTCCCGGGTGATGGTGTGGTTGACGTTTGTGTTGTCTGAGTACCTCCACCCTGTGGTTCCTGTGGACTGGCCTTGTCCTTTTCCTTCCTAGAATCTGACCCTTCTGTCTGTTTCTTCTTGGCTTCCTCCGCTGCAGCAGTAAAGCAGGAAAGAAAGATGGTAGAAATATGATAAAAAAAAAAACGGACACAAGTGGTACAGAAAGAACGGGCGGGACGGTTCGGTCAGGTAGCGACACGGTAGGTCCGCTGCATGGGTCGATGCATGGATCGAGGTGGCACTCGGTGAACTGGGTCAGGCGACAGCAAGCGTACGGTCAGGTGGTATGATAGCAGTACAACTTTTATTTGTTGTTGCCGTCATCTCGTCCGCCGACCCGTGCCGTCCGTCTCCGGTGCCTCGTCCGGTGCGTCGTCGCCGCCTCTCAAGATCAACGAAGGGGATGCGTCGTGCTGTTCCCCCCCGCGTGTGCGTTGTTGTGGTGATGGCGGCATGCGCACTCTCGGTCTCGGCCGTATTGGTGCTTTCTCCCATCGGTCCTTACCTGTCGATCCTGTTGTTGCAGCCGGCACAGTAGCCGTCGTGGCGGCCTCCCCGTTTTGGTCATCCTTCGCTGCAATAAAGGAACAAATAGGAATTAGAAGTGTCAGTATGTACTTTTTGTGTTGTTGCAAGGACACAGGAATGAACGTTGTTCACATATATCCATCGTGTGTCGCGTTGCACTTTCCTTTTTACTTCGAAACTGTCTGTAGTTGTCGTGTGTGTACTTATCCGTCCTGTTGCGTTCGAAGCTGTCTCATTCGACCGGAACATGCCATGCCTTACCTAAGTTCTTCTTCTTCGCCTGTTCCCTCTGTTCTATGCCTTGCTCTACCTGTTGCTTAATTCCTTTAAATACTTCCCCCAGTCCTGCCTTCAGTTCGTGCACTATTTGAACAATCTGCGAACCTTCGGCATGCGGTACATGTCCGTTCCCCAGGATGTCGTCTAGGTTCCAATCGTCCTTCCACTGCTCCGTGCACAATGCCTTTCCTTGTATTTTCTGTATTGCCTCTTGTAGTTTGCTATGTTCCCGTAACCATTTCTTGACGTCTGCATTTAAGTTAAGCTTCGTTGTTTTCAAATGCGCAAATAGGTCTTGACCACATTTCCGCTGCTTTATTAAACCTCCCGAAACACCTCCGGCCCCAGTCTCCATTTTTTCCATTATTTTCCATGCATAATATGTGCCCCACATACTTGGACACACCGATTCGTTTAATACTTCGCTGAACATATGTACTATTGCACATAACAAGTGCTCCCGTATTCTTTCACTGGTTTCATCTTCCGTCGATCGAGTCTTTTGTGTAATAGTCCACCCATTCATGAAAAACAATGCCCCTACCATAAGTACGCATACAATTTTATGCCCCACCGTGCGGGGTACATAGAAGTGACCGGGGGTAGGATCGTCGGGGCGCTCCCATCCTTTGTTATCACAGTTCGCTGCATACAGTATTATATGGTCGCCATCCATGTAGTCCACAAATTCGTGCATTACATCCTTGGTCTTGTTCCACACCATGTCCTGCAATGTAAGAGAAACACATGAAATATATACATGCGCATGTGTACTTGAATGCTATGTGCCCCGCTGAGCTGCATGCTCTCTTATACCAATAAAAGCCTGGCACTGAACGCCCCGTTGTGCTCTTCTATTCCTGTATGTTCCTACTTCATAGTCCTCCTGTGTGGAAATGCCCGCGGCGAGTACCCATTTCACCAATGCATTCGCCAAATCTACCGTTCCCATATTAGTACTATTCACTGAAATATACGGTACCCTTGGAAATACATATACATCACTAGTATTCGTATTGTTGTTATATTAAATGAATTCGCTGTGGCTTCCACTTTTAGTCGATAATGCTGCTTCTGTCGTTGTTCACTGCTCTCTGCAGGTAGCAATCAAATGTTCGATAAAAAGAGAAAAAATGAAGCACATAAAGATAGAACGCAGAATTTAAAAAAACAGAAAATGTCCATAGGAGTGGCTGACACAAAATACAGGGAAGAAACGCAAAAGAAAAAGAATGAAAAAAAAAAAAACGACAGGAAAAAATAGGAAACAGTACTACTACACTACCCTACACACTACACCGTCATGAATACCACCCCGTAAAAACAACACCCGTTCTGCACTAAACGCCGTCACACACACTGTCTCTGTGTGCGTACACCTAAAACCCCGCAGTAACAACAACAACATCAATGCTGCTGCCGTCGTTGCTGCCGGCCGTGCCGCCTTCCTTGCCTCGTTGTTGCTCCCCCACATAACATGTGTGTTCCTTCGCCTCCGCCCCCCCACTCTGTGCCCCCTGTCTCTAATCCCGCTCTCTTCCCGCGCTCTTCCCGCTCTCTGCTCCCTCTCTGTGATCCCCCGTCCTCTGGATGCTTTACTCGAACAAACCTTACCCGGCCACGTCGTCGAACCGCTTCACTCGGAGAGACAATGTCTCCCTCCGTTCTTACACTCGGCTACTTCGTCGAATCCGTCTTACACTCGCACCGACCGTGTGCTCGGACACAATGCTTACTAGGACGCGGCAACGACGGCAGGACGCAGAAGGACGAATTGATGTGGTTGTTACTGCGGTTTTTGTTGTGTACGCGCACACAGAGACAGTGTGTGTGAAGGCGTTTAGTGGAGACCGGTATAGAAAGGGGGGAGGGGGTATTCATGACGCATATTGTGTACGGTAGTGTAGTAGTACCTTTTTTCCCCCCTTTCTTTGACAACAGGCAGACGGAGGCATTTATAGCGTAAACAAAAAGTTCTGAGCGATGCACTGTTGCCACCTACGGACCACGTTATAGTGCTTCAAGGGTAATTCAGATGTCCACGTTATGATCTTAGGGGAAGATGGCGGAAAAGTTAGGGCATATATTGGCACAGTATGTGCTGACAAGGGGACTAGTGGATAAACCGGAGCATTATACGGTAATTTATTAAGATTAAGACCGCGGGGCGTAGTGTACTTATAACCGCCTCTATATATGATAGTATGCATACTTGCCTGTATATATCATTGTACGAATGCGGCGCTGCACTAATTCCATATAAAGAATACAATGGGAACGTAGAGTACGTGCAGCACTCACAAAGGCATGGGCACATATGAATATGGACGAGAGAGGTGCAGTGGTCCATTATGCACACACATATATGTTCCTTGTGCACAATGCAGAGAAGTTTATGGAAGGATATAGAGGCACAACTGGGGAAGTTTATGAAACATTTGGACGATCCTATTGTGGAGCTATATGCAGCTAATTGTTTAAACCAGGGTTACACATATCCGCCCAAGGGAAAGAGACCGATCGTAGCTAACGTGGGAGACAGAATTATGTGCACACTCATGTCAGCAGCATTAAATTTCATGAATGGGTGGGGTACACAGTCCGAAAGAACGGACCATAAAGACACTACTAGTGAAGCGTTGAAGGAACATATAAGGTGCGCAATAGTAAATAGATTTATGTACATATTGCTGGCATCTCCATGCAGAAGTGAAATGGGTGTATATTATGCATGGCACACTGTGAAAGAGCTGGAGAAACCGCAAGGAGGTGGTTTAATAACCAAAGGTAAATGCGGGCAGGGAGTGTTTGAAAACATAAAAGCGTCAGAGTGGGATATGGGCAAGGAAATTAAGGACTGGTTAGAGCAAAACCCGAGCTTGAATGAAAAATTTTCAGGGCAAAACATAGAAAGCATATGTAGGAAAAGCTTAGCCGAACTTGACAGGGTAACACCGGGTACACATACCATGCATGACAACACAGAACTGAGGGAAAAGGAGAAAGAAGCTATACAGACACTAAGCAAAGACCTGAAGCTCATAGTTGAGGAAGTAAAGACAGCCGCAGTGCACTGCGCGAAGGAAGGTGGAGAATGCATGGCGCCTAGCGAACACGCCGAAAGTAGAAATCCTGAGAATGCCGACAGTGAGGCCACAGCACCGAACTATGTCGGAAGCGGTAAACCAGCACGACCGGGCAAAGAGGGCGGCACAGAATCGTCCACGCCGGCAACACCACAGGGATCGATAGGTAAGGACCGATGGGGAGAAAGCACCAA
>NW_012192704.1:26501-34094 GCF_000956335.1 Plasmodium fragile | reverse complement strand
TTTTTTTTTTTTTTTTTTTTTTTTTTTTTTCCAACTTGTGGTGTGCTCCCCCCTTTCACACCTGGCCACGCGGAGTGAACACTGCGAAGTGAACGCCACGTCGACAGGCAAAACTACCCCCTCGACGAAGGAGCGGACAAGAAGGAAGCCCGAGCAACTCCGCTAAAGAGGCCGCAATATAAAAGTAGACCTACTGCACACCCCACGTGATGATAACAAACATGGTGATCAAAACGAACGACTCGGGATATTTTCGCATCCTGGGGAACGTGCGAAATTACCCCACGAAGCCCGTCTTCAGGATCGAGGATGTGTTTCCCTCCTGCGCCTGGATCAGCTTCCAGTGGTAAGTCGATGAGCGGCACGTCATCAGTTCAGCAATTCACCGCGTCATCACTTCACCGCGTGACCACCTCACCGCTTAACCGCCGCTCAACCGCAGGGAGCGCACCTTCAAGCCATTCGGATTCATCGAGCTGGTTCATGGCAAGTACCTGGCGTGCCCGCTGATCGTGTTGCTCTACCTGCTCATGTGCAGGTACGGCCCCGCCAAAATGAAAAACAGAAAAGAGTTTGATTTACGCAGAGTGGTCATCTTGTGGAACGTCCTCTTGTCCCTCTTTAACCTGATCGTCGTGGTGAAGCTAACCCCAGTCCTGCTATACACAATATACAAATACACATTCACAGGATTGCTCATCATCCCACCTATATACACCTACGCCTTTGGCACCCCGGGCTTGTGGATCTGCCTCTTCATCGTGTCCAAGTTCCTGGAGCTAGCGGACACTCTCTTTTTAATTTTAAGAAAAAAGAAAATCACGTTACTGCACTGGTTCCATCACTCAACCGTCTTGCTCTACACCTGGGACACATACTATTCTGAAGTCCCTGCAGGATTCGTTTTTATTTTAATTAACGCATTTGTACATACCATTATGTATAGCTATTATGCCATGAGCACTGTGTGGAGGAAGCCATTATCATGGAACATCTTAGTCACCTTGCTTCAGATTATTCAAATGGTCTTGGGCATCCTCCTAACACTTTACTGTCTCCACATAACATACACGTATAAATATAACACCTACTGGGACCTCAGATCGCTTAGAAAAATGCAGAACAAATTTACTTTCCACTATGGCCACTACGTGTCCCGGACGAATATTGCTTACGCCGTGCTTATGTACTTGTCGTACTTGATCCTGTTTGGTAAATACTTTTACCACCGCTACGTGTGCACAGTGCCCAAGCACGTGGGGAAGGAGAAGCCGGCCTGAGCGCAGCGACCGCCACGTTCATCAGCGACTTCACCGCCAGGCTGGTCACGTGGTCGCCACGTCATCGCTACGTCATCGCCACGTTCATCACAATATTTTTTTTTTTTCCCCCTTTTTTGCAAACGGGCAAACCTAAACGCCGACATCAACAGCGGGGTGACAGCTACACCGGCAGGGATGACTTCGCCCCGCGCGCAGTCACAGAGCGAGTGTCGCTTCGTGTTCAAACAATTGACAACATATTTGGTGTAACACAAGTCGATGTGCATCGCTTAACCTGCCACTTGAAATGGGACCAATACTCATCCCAACTAGCAAACAAAAGGGGGAAAAAAAAAAAAAAAAAAAAAAAAAAAAAAAGAAATAACGCAATCGAATGTGAGCTCCACGCAGGGAAAGTGATATACCCGAGAAGGAACAACAAAACGCGCCGTGGGGGAGAGGAGGTCGTATCGACCCATCGCTGTTGCCGCTAATCTGTGGTGCGACGAACAGAAGAAAGCAACCAAGGGAGGAAAATTAGTATCAACAAAAAAGGAAGAGAGCGGGGGCGACGTAACGGGGGGTTAACACTGTTCCATCAGGCAGCAACCCTAACCCACATCCAGCGAAATGTAAAATATGTAGTCGTGCCCGTGGAAGGGTGCCATATATATATGTGTGTTCTTGTCAAGGGTAACCTCCGCCAAGGACCCATTTCTCACACTTCTCTTATGTTAAAATAGCTTTCGTCGTGAGTGCAGCTCTTTTTTTTCCCGACACGCTCCCTGGTGGAATAAATGGGACAGAGTCGTCGCCCGCCTCATTGACGGGACCACCGGTCGATCTTCCATTCAAGTAGGAGAGATAGATGCTGACGTCCGGCGGCACGCCCACGGCGGGGCAGGTGAGCCCGGCCAACGTCGCTAACGCGGTGAACGCTTCTAATCCTAACGCCGCTAACATGGGCAACCGCGACGGCCGGGAGGCCAAGTCCGAGTGGCTGGTGTACCCCCAAGCCAACTACGAATTTAACATTGTTGAAAAATTGAAAAGCAAATTTCTTATGGACACTGACAAAGGCAAGAAGAGAATAAATGCATACAACCAAAATGGAATTCGAAATTCAGCACTAGCCATTATCCTCTGTCACAGGTACGAGTACCCACACCTCCTGTTGCTTCAGCACATAGAAAGTCAGACCTACTACCTTCTAAGTGGTAAGTACAGGTCGTGGGAAAAACCAAGGGAAGTGTTAAAAAGGAAGCTACAAAAATATATAAATCAAATTAGGGATATGCATTTTGCAACTAGCCATTTTAATTCTGAACAGAAGGAACAGGAGGATCCCATCGAGGTTGGAGAGTTCCTTGGGGAATGGTGGAAAACACAATTCAACTCTGTCTACCTTCCTTACTTACCTGCTCATATAACGAGACCGAAGGAATACATACGATTATACCAAGTCACTCTAACCTCGAGATGCATTTTCCATTTGCCTCCAGGATTTACTCTCAAGGCTTTGCCTCTCTTTGACCTAGGCAACTGCGGAGTGGCCATTGGCGGCCTCACCAGCGTCCTCTCACGCTTTAAGCTCCACTGCATGGTGCCGCTCGAGGACGCCCAGGACGAGTAAAAAAAAAAAAAAAGGGAAGAAGAAAAAAAAGGCGGAGACGGCCCTAACCCGATACAAATGATGATAAATACACAAGTGCCTGCGCCCGTCCCATCTATCTTTTTTTAATTTAATTTTTTTTTTTTTTTTTTTCCATCCAACGTGGACGTTGCGGCTGCTGTTGCTGCTTTGCATGCTGTGTATGTCGTGTCTGCTTGAATATACTACCACCAAGTGAGTGTTAAAAAAAAAAAAAAGTTTTTTGTAAAAGCGCCCCTTTCCCTTGAGGAACAACACATAGCAGCGCTGGAAGGAGACAAAAATTGTGCCACGCCAACCATTTTGTCACCTGCACAATGTTTGAGGCAAATCGCCGAGGCACCCTGCGTGAGGGAACACTTCACCCCACGTGAGGGAAAACTGCACCCCCCGTGAGGGCCATAACGCTATCGCGTTGGAAAAAAGACTGCCAAGGCTACCCACCTTTTTTACGCCTTGACAATCTGAACGGCCAGGATGCTGACCCGAGCCCTCGAGCAGGTGCTGTCTTCCCCACCGAGGCAATTGGATGTGAAGACGAGAGACCTGTTCGTCACCTGAAACGTTTCCGTGGCGACAAAGACCTCGTCCCGTCCAAGCTCCACTCCTTTTATAATGGGAATGCCATTCACTTCAACGAATGCCTTCTGCTTCTCAGGGGATGTTTTATTCCCCACTAACAGCTGCACAGAGTAGGTGCCATTTTCGTGCATCTGGAACTTCCAAAAATTGGCTTTGCAATGTAGTGACGAAATACAATTTTGGCTAGCTGAGGCAGGGGGAAATTCAATCCCGCCCGAATAAAGCCCATTGAACGGGGAAGAGTAATCCCCCTTAAACGAAGGCGATTCTCCAACCGCTGCAGAGGGAGAAGTGGCGGAAGGGAAAGTAGCGGAAGGGGAAATTGCCTCCTTCCATCCGTAGCCAAAGCTGCCGTAGTGTGTAAACTCTCTCCCTGAGTCCACTAAAAATTTGTTAGGCACTTCAAAATGGTCGCCAAACTTAAACACTATGGAGTAGCTGCTCGGACCCGCCGCTGCGTGCGACGCGCGTGATGGACCCCCCCCACGGGCGGTGAAGGCACTGGTGAGGGAAAATGAAAAATTGGAGTTGGAGCTACGACTTAGAGACATGATGTTGTTTTGCAGAGTCCCCACGAAATTTGCCTGCCCACCATTTACAACAATTAAAAAACGACAATTCTCCTTTCCCTCGGCCCTGCATACCCCTGCGTGTATCGCCGCCTTACATATGGCTGAGTCTGTAGAATAAATGTCTGACCCATAAATAACTTGTGTATTTAAATTTTCAACACAATGAGGATGGCAAATGGTTAGTATTTTATCCCCCTTCATCAGTGGCATGACATCTGGAAGATTTTCTAACGTACTGTCACACTGAGTAATTTCAATCACTGCGTGATGAGTCAGGTAATCGTCTTCCATCACATTACATGTACTACCAATTAACTCGAAAGAACCCCCTGTATTATCATTTCCTCGTTCAAACATATCTCTCACTTCTATCTTAACAGAGGTAGTTATAATAGGATGTTCTAACCTAGTGGTATTTTGTTCCATGCTGTGTGTGTGAAGAATTGGTATGACCACCTCCTCATCATTATCGAATAGGAGAGACAACTCTGAAGGCCACGACAACATATCGTCTCTAGGTTTAAATTTAAATTTATTAATCTGTACAGGTCTTTTGAAGTAAATCTTTATGTACTCCCCTGTAGAGCCATGGGAGCTTTTCCATATTTGATTCTTCTTATCCCGGTGATATGTGCTGAACCCAGCTAAGCAATTAAATTCAGGAGAGAGACTACTCGATTCAGTACATTCTTTAAAAATTTCATGTTGTGGACTCGACAACACTTCCTCATCCCCAGAACAAATCGTTGGTAATATTTTCCTGCTCTGTGACATAAGAAAAAAAGGAACTCCAACCAGGACGTCAAATTTCAAAACCGCTTCATTCTTCAGAGGAATAAATTTGAGTTTATAAACTTTCCTTTCCTTTGTTACACTTTGAATCAATTCTACATGATCATCTGTGTCATATGCTTTCCATGCCATCCCATCTTTGCCTGGACTCAGAGGAAAAAGTTCTTCTCCCACCGGTGCAGCGATATAAAGATTACAGCCCGTATTCAGCGATAAAGAAAAATTTGAAAAATGGGGTCTAGAATGTGTTTTGAGTAAATGCAACCCGATGTACTTACTAGGTACGCTCCTGATCACCCACTTACTGTCACCCATAAACACTTGCTCCTCTTGCTCAACCACTCCAACACTAAACAAATTTGAATCAACTCCGGAGAATCTCACTGGTGGGACTACATTGTCTTGAAACAGGTATGTACTCTGAATGGGCTGTCTGTCGATTCTGCTCGACTGCCAGAGTAAGGCGAAGGAAGCCGTCGCTCCTGTCGTCGCCGTGGCCTCTACCCCCGCTGCTGCTGTCCCCGCCGCTGCTGCCCCCGCCTCTACTGAGGACGATTCCTTCGTGGGGACGCCATACTCATGCATAAAACTTCCACTCTCGTATTTCAAGTGAGACGAGTGAGACACTTCTAAGATGAATCTGCTTTTCTCTCCTCCGACCAACTCGATCGGCATGGACACCTTAACGACGTCGCTCGGTTCGTCATTCATTTCAACCAGGGTGGACATTCCCCCATGTAAATGAAACAAGGAAGCGTTCACATTGTTATTCGTTTCCCCCCCCATCGCTGCTCCCTGTCTCTTCCCACCTGACTCCGCGAAACCGTGTGAGAGAACGACCTTTCCGTTTAACATAAGTCTCGCGTAACAGTTCGTTTCAAATGTAAAAGTGTACATACCGCTGTGTGGACTCATTAAGTAACCATCATACCTCATGGAGTATCTATAAGGAGAGACCATATCCGATGGGCCCCTATTGGTGTAGGAGAAGTTGATTCTGTTTTCCATTTTACTCTCCACTGGGATCCCTTCTAACAAGGGGTTATTAAAGTAAAAAACTTTAAGTCCATCATGGTTAGGTTCCTTTTCATAGCCTTCAAAATTTTCACAATTCTGTTCTACATCTGTGAACCCATCAGTTTCTCGTTTCATCTCCACTTGTACTTTATTCATTATATTCCTCGTTGCATCTAAATCGGTAGCATTCTCTTGAATCTGTTTTAATGATTCTACACCAGTTTGAACCCACTGATTAATTTTCCCAATTCTCGATGCAACCACTTCATGCTTGCTTCCACACACAGAATCATATTTGTTCAACATGCTGTGTACTCGACTGTTCAACACGTGAAGTCGCTCTTTCAGTCTGTCCGCCTCTACCGACTTGTCCTCGAAAACCTTCTTCGCATGAAGCCTCAGCTTGTTATAGTTCACTGCGTTGGCGCAGTAGTCCCAATCACGGGACCCCTTCCCCAGCAGCTGCACTTCCACGTAACACCATTCTCGTCCTGCGGGTTGGGTGTGTGGGGGTTTTTTCAGTGTTAAAAACAGGGGCAGTTTACAGGTCAAGCGACTACATGCGCATCAGGAGTAGCCCCCCCCCCCCCCTTCATGTGAACGGTGGACAAGAGGGAGCTGTGTTAGCCACACGAACCGCTCGTCCCATCCGGAGAAGTCGCGCTCGTGCAGTCCGTGTACGTCTGGTCGTCGTGCAAGAACGCAGCAGCGCAGAGACGCCCGTCCAGGGTCTTCCTGTGCTGCTGACGAAACTCCGTTATCCTCTCGAGTGAACTCGTGGGATCCCTGCCAAGGACAGAAATGCTCTCCAACACCAAGCAACAAAACAGGGCCAAAGACGTCCTCTTTCCCATTGGTGCCTTCCTTTGGGGGTGAATGGAAAAAGTGAAAAGCAGTGTCCTTTGCACTTGGCTCTTCACAACACGGCAAAAAGACAATCGGCAACGAGGTCTTTTTTTACACGTCCAGTTGCGTTGTCGTTATAGCTCCCCTCTCTTGTGGGACGGTAAACATGCGTCACAAAAAAGAAACAAAAAAAAAAAAAAAAAAAAAAAAAAAAAAAAAAAAAAAAAAAAAAGTCGAAACGAGAGAACCTCAACTTTGTGGCGGTTCGTCGTAGGTCTTTTTTTAAAAATATGCAAAGGCCGTCCTTTTTTTAATAAATCAGTTAGACAAAAATGCAAACTCGATGGAACTTTATTTCTAGAGGAACAACAATGAAGACGCGGTTAATTAAAACGCGAGGCTGACGTTGGAAGGGCCGGTCAGCATGTGTCACTTTGCCAAGCATCCCGCACAGAGCAACTGACACCTTCCCCCCCCCCTGCAGATTTTTTCACTTCCCGGATGGGTGGCAGCTGTACGTACACTCCATCACAGACGGGGAAAAAAAAAAAAATGTACTTCACTTGTGGAAAGTTACTCGCCTTGTCCACCACTAACATCACCACTAACAACACCCGCTAACGTCGTGGTGCACGCATATAGCAGCCCCTCTTCTAATATTTTTGTTCAAATTTTGTTTCTTTAAAAGCTAAGGGAGTATATACTCCCGTCGGGGTTTATACTTCTCAAGCCGCGTCGGCTAGGAAAAAAAAAAAAAAAAAAAAAAAAAAAAAAACACTTCAGACAAGCACATTCCGCGGTATGAAACAACACAGGTGAACATACACACGTAGTAGCCACAGCAGAAAAAAAAAAAAAAAAAAAAAAAAAA
>NW_012192704.1:22347-23296 GCF_000956335.1 Plasmodium fragile | reverse complement strand
TTTTTTTTTTTTTTTTTTTTTTTTTTTTTTTTTTTTCATGTCCTATTTTGTGTACATTTATGGTGTTGTGTGAAATAGCGGTGGATGGGGTACAGTAACAAAATAAGGTGGTAGAACAAAGCGGAAGGAAAACAAAAAAAAAAAAAAAAAATGAGATGCCAAGTGTGAAACGCGGGGGTGACGTGAAAATTGTAAAACCTCACAACGGGGGGTTTATTTTATTTTATTTTTTTTTAACAAACCTTGGAAAGAGTATAGTGCCAATAAAAAAAAAAAAAAAAAAAAAACAGTTTAGCTGTTTGGCTATTTAGCTGTTTAGCCGTTTGGCTGCTGGATCGCGTTGCTGCTTGTAGTAAAAGGGCACAGGCTTCTCGAAGGGGTGAGCGCTACTGCAGGGGAGGAACATGTGGACGAGGGGGAAGGATGTGCGCGTGCATGTGTTTATAAACACGTTGATGGGTTTCCACTGTGATGAACTCACAAGGTAACCATCGCTGTGCCCCCCGTGAAGGGAACAACCCCCCCACGACATATGTACCCGAACAACAACATGTAGGAAGTGGCCCAGTCGGTGCTGTTCAAACGGAAGAGCAGCGCCAGTCCCTTTTGGCACCTCACCGGGGGGTGTTACTAAATGGAAAACTCGGAACAATGCCTAAATGTGGGAAAAAAAAAAAAAAAAAAAAGAAGAAAAAACATAAAACATAAAAAATGGAGGAACAAGGGGAAAAAAAAAAAAATAAAAAAACAAGTGGAAGACTGAGCGGAGTGACCAACTCGTACGATGACACACAGTTTCCTCGATTAGCCGCTTCGCCAAGTCACTACCTCGCTGCTGTCCCAGCTGGGCGGATGGAATGACAAAAAATTGCTTATACGGGGAAACGAAGTTAACTTGAATTTCACACACACCAGGCAAAATTGTAAAAAAAAAAAAAAAAAAAAAAAA
>NW_012192704.1:16979-21747 GCF_000956335.1 Plasmodium fragile | reverse complement strand
GTTTGTTTCCCCCCCCCCCCCCCCTTTTCTACACACCTTTACAGGGGTGGTTGTTCTTGCGAAGCGGAATCCTGGTCAAAGTTGAACACCGTCTTCACCTGGCCATCATCATAGTACTTGGTGACCTCGTAGGGCTTGAATTGCTCCTCAGGGTCTCCGCACTCACAGGGGTCGACCCTCGTAACGAAGGCATTGGACCACTCGGAGTTTCCTTCCCCCTTTATCCTTCGGCGAAACACATTGGGAGAGGTCTTTATCGGAATACACTGAAATGCGCTGTTGTATGCGAACAAAGCATTAGACACAGCCACTACTCCGGGGTCAATCCCTTGTCCTCCATCCTCTGCACAGTACGCAGCTCCATCTACAAACACTAATGGGGCGTTATTCACTTCCTGCCCACATAACCCGGCCCCACCCATCATCATGTTCATATTACAACACTGATTTGGTATGTACTGGGGTGAATCGTTTCCACCGTTGCTAACGCTACTCACACTTTGAACCATGTTCATGCTGAGTAAGGATGATGATCCTGCGCCACCCCCTACACCCTCATGTGCGTAAGAGCTTGTACTTATCGGTTCGGGTTCGAACACGTTTTCCTGTGACATGGTCGCCATCTTGGAAGTGCTGCAATCGTTCGCGGTTTCGTGTAACTCTGGGATTATGTTCGTGGAGCAAGTCAGGCTGTTCTTCGAGTCGATGTACTTGTTCCTCAGGACGACGCTTTTGCAGTGGAGCAGGTTTACTTCGGTCAGGTTTCCCTTCTGGTCGAACTTGTACCTTTTGGGCACTGCGGAGGAGAGCATCTAAGAAGGGCGACAGTGGGGCGGTCAAGCAGTGAGGCGGTTAACGCGGTTCCACCGTTTTACAATTTCACGGTTTCGCAGGTTAGCTTTTCCGTGGTTGCACGACGGGGGAAAAAATGCAGGGAACAACTAGCCAATCAGCAAACAAGCAAACAATCAGTTAAAAAAACAAAACAAACAAAAAAAAACAGAAACGGAAACACACAAAAAAATGTTTCATGTAAAGACGATTAACACAACGCCGCGTAACAGAACAAAAAAATATATATATATAAACAACGGAGGTAGTAATAAAGGAAAAAAAAAAAAAAAAAAAAAAATTCACCTCTGGTCAGTTTTCCCCTGTACAATGTATAGAAAGCTTTTTTTGCATTTTCAAATTTGTGTTAACGAAATGGGGAAAGGTTCCATACCGAGGAGTCATATAAAAAGGGGGATATTGTAGACGCATGGGCCAGTCACGTTGAATGCCTTATAAAGCTTTTAGTGTGCTCCAGTCGTTTTCCATTCAAACGTTTAGCCACCTCCTTTTTCCGTGTGCACGGTCCTTTAGCACATGTGAGACATAAAAAGGAGGGGCACGCGAATAGCGAGCTTTTAAGTGCAGGGTTTTGGCGGCGAAGGCATCACAATTTTTTTTTTTTTCTTTTCACTAAAGGAAGCGGTGGGAAGATCCCTCCAAGCAATTGCAGGCGCTCCGAATGTGTTGTGCTAGTTTGTACTCCCCATTTTTGTGTTCTTTTCCCCCGTGTGGTTAGACAAAGGCCTGTAGCGAACTGTTCATCCTCCTCCCCCAAAATGCACACATGAATGTCGTAAAAATGTGGAACCCCCCCTTTTGGAATTCCCAATCACCACCACGACCATTACGAACAGTTGGTAGCCTCACATGTGTGCATTCCCCTCAGAGGTACTACCAGCCTGTTCAGTCGTGCCACTGCCACTCCTGCACACAAACAGGTTCTCCTCCCGCAGAGTGAGACACGATGGACTTTAAAAAAAAAGAAAAAAAAGAACAAGCGCAAAAGCAGGAAAGAAGGACAAGAATACGGAGGTACCCCCGTTTGTCATTTAAAATGAACGTTTCGGATGGAGGATTAAAATGGGCTTATTACGCGGTTAAAAAAAATAAAAAAAAAAATAAATAAATACATAACGCTAAGTTACGTTAAGCTAAACGCGCTGCGCACGGGGGAGGGGGGTTCACCTCCTTTTTTTTTGCATTTTATTCCCCCCCTCCCCCTCGGGGCGCCAAATGGGGACAACGTGTCCTTCAGAAATACTCGTCCTTTTCCTGGTCCACAACTTCGTCGCTCTTGGGGGTGTCCCTCGGGAGCAGCGCGATGATCTGCGAAGAGACAACAGGGGGGACACAAATATGTACGTGTACATATGAACAATTCTTCATATGTACAAGGTGACGCGACCTTCCGCAAAGGACCTCCTCTTCCTCTTACGATGAGCTGAACCCCAGCAACGACTAATCCAACAGAAACATTTGAGAGGTGACTCTGCAGGGGGGGGGTAGGTAGGGGAACGATAAAATAAAAAAAAAAAAATGACACTTCTTCCCCATCACACTATTGAAGAAAAAGGAACAACTGTGCAAACATAATGGAGACTTACCTTCCAGTGGAAAGTGCAAAAAAAATTGTTAAAGGTTGTTTCTTTGCAAAGGCCCTGAAGAGGGTGGAAAGAAAAAAAAAAACAAACAGGGTGTGTGTGTGTGGGGTCATCACCCACTGCGTATACACACAAAGGATGCATCCTTCTGTGAGACCGCTCCGCAGCTAAAGCGATTAGCCCCTGCACGAATGGAAACGGGAACACGTGTAGATTACCGGCACGAGCGACTGCGACCTGTTAAGGATGGAGTATTGAATGTACGGCGCAATGATGGTGTTCAGGCATGCTGCAAAAAAAAAAAAAAAAAAAAAAAAATGGAAGCAATTATCAAGTTGGGGTGCAGATTGACACACAACGGCACAGCACACCGCTCCACACACACATGTGGTGAAAGATGAACTGGGTGTTCCAACTCGCTTGTCGCTTCCCCTCTGCACCGACTTGATAGAACCACCTTAATGGTGAGAACCTTCTCATACGAGCAGCTGTCGGAAAAGGCTCGGTAGAGAAAACAGTTAAGTATCTTCTCCGTGGACTGTATGAGCAGGTAGCTGTTTAATCCTTTGAAGAATCCTTTGAATCCGTCGTACATGTAGGTCAGGTGGACGATGGCTTTTAGGTCTGCGGGGGAAAGGGGCGGGGGGAAATGCACGCGGTCAACTGGGTGGAAGAAGTGGACGATCAAGTGGGTGGCACCGCCACACGCACCGCACCGCGACTAGCTGCATTACTGTTCATGAGAGACACGGAATTGTTTTGGAAGACAATCAACTTGGTCGATATGTTCAGCAGGGGGTAGGACAGGATGCAGCTGAGGTACTCGTAAAAGCTGTGATAAAAGGACAGGTGGAAATATTTTTTTTTCTTTTTCTTCTTGACCGAGTCGTCATCGTCCCTGACCATATCCATCTGCCGCACAACTTGCAAATTTATCTCGTCCCCAATGAAGTTGCTTGCATTTTCCCCATCGTCTTCACGACTGTCATCGTCTGCAAATCTGTGTTCGTAACTGCGGGGCGCCTTTCCGCTGTTGTATGGGCCCCTCTGCTTTTCTCTGCCTGCAGGAGGAAGGGAAGAGGTGTGGAGGAAAAGCCGATCTGACACATGTGCACATTCGCCCAGACGTGCCCGTCTTCCAAGAATAGCTCACAATCTTCTCTCCCTACCCCTTCTGCTCCAAATGACAAAATGTATCTTTTCGAGTAGGTAATAAAAGGACTTCCTGCCAGGTAAAAAAAAAGGAGGGAACAAAAAAAAGTGAAAAAAAAGGGGGAAAAAAAAGCATAGCGCGAGTTCATCTTCACCCTCCTTAAACGCGTATGTTCAGCACTACATGCCCTTCACGAAATTTACTTCGATATGATATGAGCCAGCATGGGTATTAACCCCTTGTATAATCCGCTTATTCCCTCATCGTGGTAAATCTGCGGGATGAGGCGACAACATTGACAGGGGTGTATAGCAGGTGGGCAGGTCAACAGAAAACGTGAGGAACGTTATATAAACAGACAAGCATAAACACACACGTGTGTTGCACACAACCATTCTTTATAACGCCCAGGGGGGGCAAAAAAAACAAAAAGGAGTACCTGCTGCAAGCTGTTGAAAATACATATGATGTAAGTTTTTAGGTTTAAATTGTTGATGTTGACCAGAGGGCTATACGCGACGTTCTTATCATAATGATTCAAATATTTGTAGAGGATGCTTCTGCATTGAATCTACGCGGGGGCAGTGGGGGTGATAAAGCTTATAAAATTGTCACAGCTGCATTGCGGTCATGGTGTCCGTTACGGTGTTGGTCTCGGCCGCTGTCTTTGTCCCTGTCCAGGAGCAGAGCGGCGCGCACTCCCTTTTTTTTTTTGTTTTTTTTTTTTACATTATACAAAGGATACGAAATAAAATAGAAAGGAGAAAATCCTATCTCAAACTTTGGATTCACGTCATCTGCCAAATGGGAAGGGGGTAGAGAGGGGTGTTCCTTTTTTTTTTTTGCGTTGTGTAAAGTTGCATTGCAATGCACTGTGTTGTTACTCCCCTGTGTTGTGCGCGTTTTTTTTTTTTTTGTTCTTTTTTCTCTCTTTTTTGCGCGCTGCCAAGTAGACGCAGGGTATTCCTCACAAATTACATTTCTCAATTAACATTTTATAAAATGTTATCTCAATTGGTCATCAGACTTCTTCCTTTTCGCTAGCTGCTTCACGGGCATAACTACACACGCGATTTTTTTTTTTTTTTTTTTTCCCTTCAAAATGGACAAAAAAGTATGAACAGGCAAGGTGAAAAATGGAAAAAAAAAAAAAAAAAAAAAAAAAAAAAAAAAAAAAAAA
>NW_012192704.1:7956-14386 GCF_000956335.1 Plasmodium fragile | reverse complement strand
AAAAAAAAAAAAAAAAAAAAAAAAAAAAAAAAAGCAACAACAACGGCAACTGTAGCAGCAGCCGGGGGAGGAAAATACTATCGTGGAATATGTAGTCCCCAAGGAGGGAAAACGAAGGCGCAAGTACCAAAAGGTGAAACAAAGGGAAAAGGAGGCGGGGACTACACAAGGGAAATACGAGGAAGAGAAAAGCTTAGCCGAACGAGCTCATTGTTTTTTTCCTTTCTTCTGGTGTACATGTTGAATAGTTAGGTTTAGGGTTACAAGCAGTTTCTCATTCAGCTTAGGCCGCTGACAAATACAAGTCACGCAGAGGCAAGGTGTTCGGAAAAATGAAACAAAAAAAAAAAAAAAAAAGGCAAAATGAGGAAGGTGAAAAGAGAAGAAGGAAAAACTACTAAAAAATAAAATTTGTGCTTTGCAAATGTAGTTGAATTTGTACAGCCAAAAATGCACATCGCAAGCGCGGAATAATAGCAGAAAGGCGGGAGGGGGAAAACCAACCTCTAGTTATTCCCATCGCGCCTCCTTCAAATATCCGGAAAAAAAAAAAAAAAAAAAACTGCGTACTATGCTGCGCTGTGCTAATCTTGTGGTCCCCACCAACCCTGCAATTGGTTACCCGGAAGCTCGAGCATACACAATCATTTATCCGTGTGCCTCGTTCCCGTAGGACCTGCGTAAAATCGGCCAATCTGCGCAAGCTAAATGTTCTGAAGTCATGTGAAAATAAAACATTTTTGGCACAGATGAAGTGAACGGGTTGGAAATTAACAGCCACGCGTTCTGCTCACTTTTTTGCAGTTTGAGGCTAATCATTTGAACCCCCTCTTTTGAAAGTTTTTTTTTTTTTTTTTTTTTTTTTTTTTTTTGTTGCCTCAAGTAGTTTGCTGTGCCACTTCGGTGGAATAACTTTGCGTCGTATCGCTCTCCCTCTGCGTGTGACGGACGCCATTTCATTTTCCCTATCGTTTCCTCTTTTGTATAGTTGACTATTCACTTCGTTTCGTTCTTCGAGCGCCTGTTTGGGTCAAGGGCAGAAGGGCATGTACATGTGACACATTTATATGTGTTCTCTCTTTCCCCTAACGGACTTGCGTAAAAGGGGAATCATCATATCACAGCGCTTTTCAAACGTTGAACCCGCGTGTGTCCATAACCCGAGGTACACATGTGCAGGACTACTAACCCGGACACTTAGGTCGGCCACCTACCCGTCTGCCGGAACCCTCGCACAAGATTATACCTTTTGACCGATCAGCACGTGCGGCGTGACCAAGGGCAACCCGAGCTATAGCCATGAAACGATAAAAGGAAAATGCAAATTATTCGCGTCCTTCTGTTCAGCCTCCTCATAGCAGCATCGTCGCGCACGAGCAGCAGCAAGAGCCCCCATAGCAACCCCCAGAAGGAGAAGCCAACCGGAAAAAACGATAATGGCACCCAGGTGGACACCACCCCCGAGGACAGAAGCAACCACCATAGTGATGAAGACCAGCGAGGTGAACATAAAAAGGAAGGAGGAAAATTAGAAAGTGTGACCCATGGAGGAGGCCAAGAAGGGGAAGACTCGTTAGCCCCTGCTACAAAGGGTCCCCCCCGCGAAGAGAATGACAAAGGTGGCAGCGACGGCGACAGTAGCAGCAACAGCGATGGCAGTAGCAGTTCAAATGGACGAAGCGTCTTCGGAAGCCTACTAAGCTTCATAAACGGAGATACATTTGATGACCACGTAAATGAAACGGAGGAGTCTTTCAATCCTGAGACAGGTAACTCAGCAGATGGAACATCACATGAGGAGAAACTGACTGGCCAACTTTTGAATTCTCTGAAGAGCAGCGATATGAGTTATACACTTGGGCGGAGTAGCATACCCATTGGAAGGAAACACAAAGCGAAACAGTGTAGGTACAGATATGCACTGTTTGATCAAGTGGCGAAGAAGGAAATGATACTCGAAAGGTCTTTGGAGGAGGAAGACAACGATGAGGAGAGTACCTCTGTGAAAGGAGAGCAATCGCCATTGGGGGATGATCCACAAGAAGGGGAGGAGGGCACACGTGACTTCTTAAACTTTGAAAAGGAATTCATGAAAAGGGAAGAAGAGGAGGTGGCGGAGGAGGAACAGGTAAAGGAGGGGGAAGCCCACACGTCAAATTACAATCGCGGTGGTGAGAAGGGGAAGGCGGCAGATGCAGTGGTGGGGAAAGGCAAGAAAAAGGGCCCAAGGTATAAGGAGCAGAATGTGAAGAAGAGGAAAGCGGTAACCCAGCCTGGACAGGGTGATAATGAGGATAATTACCAGGTGGGGGACGACGCCCCGTCGGGAGAGACGGACGAGCAAGATGCAATGCTCATAAACAAACCTGAATCCATAAAGTACTTCTTCGAAGTGTTGACCGAGATATGCGCCATTATTAAGCTAGGGGTGATTCACCGCTTCACCCACGTTGTGATCCCCTTAAAAAATATTATTGTGACCAAGACGCTACGTCAAATTGAAGTAGGCCTAACGACCATGCTGTCTGTACACAGACTGGGCAGTCACAAGTACAAGGACACATATGGACTGACTCTCGTCGCACTGCTGCTCTACCTGTTGATATACCTCATCCATAGGTATATATACAAAAGGGAAAAAAAAGGGAAAGAAGATAATGCCTCCACTAAAGGAAACGATATATATGTGGTGAATTTATTAAGAAGAATTTTATACATGGTCGAGAGGAGGAAAACAATGACCAACTCAGAAGAAGGGGTTATGCAGGATGTCCTGTATAACACGGAAACGTTACTAGCAACAACCAACATTACGAATAAGGAAAATAAACAGATTTACACAGACATGATAGCTAGTATTAATAACCTGGGTATTTTTACTTACGTTTCAACTCAGGCTTTGAAGAGCATTAACCAGAAATCGGATTTGTTAATAAGTGGGTTCACTGGAGGGAAGTCTCTTAGAGCCGGAGAGGAGGAGGAGTTGGAAGAAGACGAGGGAATGTTAGATGTGGACATGGACCTTGATGTGGACCTAGATGTGAATGCCTTGGATGGTAGTGCGATAGGAGGTAGCGCGTTTGGTGGTAGTGCGATAGGAGGTAGCGTGATTGCTGGTAGTGCGATTGGAGGTAGTGCGATCGGTGGTAGTGCGATCGGTGGTAGTGCGATCGGTGGAAGTGCGTTTGGTGGAAGTGCACCTGGTGTTAGTTTAGCAGGGGGCATGGGGGTAGGGTTAGGAAAAAGGGCCTTCCCACACACCATGCGTGTGGGCCCACCGAACGGTGTAGGAGGCGCCTTACGAGGTCGCATGGAATCTCCGCTGCCCCCAGGAGCAGGGGGACACATGGGGGACGATGTGTACGACCTGAACAATATGCAAAATAATTTTGGCGACGACTCCTTGTATGGAGAAAACAGCGTCGGGAGCAAGATGCCCTATAACATGTTTCAGCAACACAATGATGCGTTTGAGGAGGGAGACCTCCTGGCTTACAAAAAGGCTACAGCCAACTACGACTTTGTTGGTGAAGGGCATGGGATGAACACGGGGAGTGCACCGAGCGCAGTGAGCGGGGCTCATTTCTCCCACTTGGGACCCCCCCAGGAATACTCGAAGCAAGGAGGAGGGGGGGGAGATTTTCATAAAGAAGACATGAATAGTAGAAGTAGTTTTTCTCAGGTGTCCAAGCCTTCCAATCAGATAAGCGGAGACGAGGTCACTAATGAGGATGGCGGGAAGACGAATCAGGGAAGACACCGAGGAGTAGACCCTCCTGGTTCTCCCCCTGCAATGCTATACATGTCACGGGAGCACCTCCTCGATGGGCTCAACGGCCTGCATAATGGGGTTACGCAAAATGGGTTACAAAGTGGGCAGCATGGCACCCCACCACTTGCACCACATAATACCCCCCCGTCTGTACAACCTCCTCCTGCACCCATGTTCCCCTTCGTACACGACCTAAATAAGAGTCACTTGCACCCCAACGGTGACCTCGACCCCACAAAGAAAACTTCCATCGGCTTGAATGCGGGTATTTCAGAAAAAAACACCGACTCAGGGGATACCGCGTTCCCTGTACATGGGCAGCTAAACATGATGAAACTCATCCCCCCGGAGGACACCATGTCTAGTGTGGTGAGTATTTTTAAAAAAGGAGTGAACCAGTGAGGGGAGGGCGCCTTTTCTTCCGCTCTCTTAATATTCAATGTGTCCTGTTCATCGTTGGCTCCAACTCCCCCCCATTATGTGTTCCACCTCGCAGACCACCACCCCGAAGATAAAGGACGACTTGGCAAATCACGTGGCGGGCCCGGAGGCGGCTTCCCTGTCGTACATGTCACCAACCCACCAAGTACTGGAAGGCACGTCCAACCGAAACCAGAAGTACCTAACACAGAGAAAGTAAGTGTGGGAAATGTAGAGCAGCTTTTCTATGCACCTATGAGATGCACACGTGAAATAGCTTTTTTTTTTTTTTTATTTTTTTTTTTATTTTCCCCTTCTTAGGGAGAGGCAAAAAATCGTTGCGACCAAGTCTCCCTTTAATTAACTGAGAGAGAAGTCTCCTTTTGGCTCATCACACAAGGGACCATTTTTTTTTTTTTTTTTTTTTTTTCTCCACTCTCTGGGGAAAATACTCTTTTAATAATAACGTAAAAACGTATGCGTAGCGCGGAGGGCGCATCCTGTGTGTCGACTTTTGAAGGAATTACGACGGGGTTGACATGAGTCGTAAGCACTTGCACGTGTTAGTGAGGAGAGAAGACTTTCTCTCTTCTTGTATTGTCCCTCTACTGGCACATTATTTTCTTTTTTTTTTTTTTTTGCGGCTCCGTACATTTTATCTCTTTATCTCTTTACTCTTTTTTTTTTTTTTCGTTTTTTTAACCAATGCGAACTTGTTGTTTTTTTTTTTTTTTTTAAATTTCGCAAAAGGAAACTTGTTCATAAAATTATGGATACTCGTTAGGGAGTTTCAGTTTGTCGTTTTTCGTTTGTGGTTGGGCACACGACGCGATGCAAAATGGGCCGACCGTGTGTGGCCCACAAAAATACACCCTGCCAAACGTGAGGCAGCGTAAAAAAAATGTTGCTTTCACGGGCCAGGGGATGCTGCAGGTACATGAGGACGATGGTCAAATGTTCAACGTGCTGTGGCAATTCAAGTAGCAAGCCTCTCTTTTATTTGTATTGTCGTGGTCTCCATGCAGAAGCCACCAGGGATGGGAAGGGGACAAGACCCTACGTCGACTATGATGAGGACCGGAAGTTATTGGAGAGGCTGCAGAGGGACCAACTGGACGTGGGCGACCACCGGGATGCTTTGAAGATTAAGAAGGTGCTCAGGGGAGGATGCGCATGTACATAGCAGCCTATGTACACAGCTGCGTCTCACGTGTGCAGCCGTGTTTAGGCGACCCACCACCACTTCAACCCCGCTACCTCTCCCAACCCCTCCCCTACAGAAATACCTCAAGCTCCTCCGACTGTACCACCCAGATACATACATAAATGAAAAAAACGAACAGAGGAGGAAGCAGAAGGAAGAAATCTTCCTGCACATATATAGGCACTACAACAGTTTCACCGAGCAGTATGATGATCACCTGTACAAGGCAGATTATACTGATGAGTCTGTGTGCGAAACTGAACAGGACAGAGGTTAAAATGTGGAAGAGGCGAAATGGCGCGAGACGGCTTCTCCTCATTTTGGCCGCCTTATATTTTTTGTATCGCGTACTTTGTTGAGGCTTCTTCACATTTACCTCTTCTTTTTTTTTGTCACTTGTTCATTTATACACTAATGAGCAATTTCGTTTCCCTCCCCCCGTCGCAGAAGAAAGACTCGAGCGGTACAGACGCTACTCTGAAGGGAAGAGGAATGATGTGTCTCACTTTCACAAGAACGTTGAAATATACATCCTGGTCATCATCTTGGTGACCTTTGGGGGAGTCCTCCTGGTCTGCGTCTACCTACCCTTCGACGTGAACACCCGCAGGGAAGAGTGAGTTGTTGCGGTGGGGACGAATCAGGCCGAGGTGGGGCCGAAGTGGGAACGAAGTGGTTGCCCGTATTCCGTTCATTTTGCTTAACGTAGCACACATATACACACCGCCCCCCTCAGACTGTGCGACGACACGGACAGCGGAGAAAGCGCTCAAGTGGTCCCCTGCTTTTACAACCCCGTCATGAAGCGATACGAGTACCTGTCTGGGGGATATGCCCCCCCGCACCCGCACCAGTTGTACCACGTAAGGGAGACGAGATCTGTCCATTCCCTTGGTGGAGGGAACGCCCATGAGGTTTTTTTTTTTTTTTTTTTTTTTTTTTTTTTTTTTTTTTTTATGATTTACTTAAAAAGTCACGCAGTGCAATGTCATCTCGAAGCAGCTGCCGTTTTTTTTTTTTTTTTTTTTTTTTTT
>NW_012192704.1:0-5474 GCF_000956335.1 Plasmodium fragile | reverse complement strand
AAAACCATTTTTTAAGTGAACTCTCTAAGCAGGGTTAAATTGTGTTATATAGTATCATATATACATTTTTGCTGTGTGCCTTTTGTCCTGTGTCTTGCTAATTTCATATGAAGGTCCAAAAAAAAAAAAAAAACACGTCGAGATACAAATGCGGTAATCATCACATTGTAAATGGTATGATTCGAAGGGGGGGGGGAAAAACAACAGGGAGTGAAATTCGTCCCCCCACTGTCAGCCCCCTCCACATTACAAGAGCTCATACCTGTGTGTATATGTCCTCCCCCATTCTACTCGCGCAGATATGTCATTTGCACCGTTTTGTAATATGTTCATTTATGCGTTGATCTCCTTTCCATCCGAGCAGGGTAAGGCGCGCCCTGGGTATAATATGTGGTCGTTCTTGGCCGGTGCGTCTCCTCTCCGTGCAATATATATATATATATGTACATATATATATATGTACATATATGTATATGCGTATGTAGCTGTGTAGTGTTATTGTATGCCTCTCTTCCTCCTTGCGTCGTCTCATTGCGGGCGCGAGATCAATCACTCTGCGTTTTCCTCAGGAGCTGCTTCCTCATTCGCGTTTTCACCCGCGGCCTCGTTCGCATTTCCATTCGTGTCGTTGTTTATCTCCTCCGTCACAGCCGAGTCTGCATTGTCATCTGGCGTCGCTACATCATCTCCACTGAGGTTTCCTCCAGCAGAGGCCTCTGCAACGTTGCTAGCTCCGGCGTCGTCAGGATTGTCTTCATTCAAAGTGTTCGCATTATCCGCCACGTCGTTAGCTGTGGTCTCTTCTGCGTTTGTGTCTTGCGTGGCGTCATTAACTTCGTTCATGTCATTCGCTTCTGCCTCCGCTCCTTCATTCGAGGCGACTGCATTGTTGCTTTCATCATTTTCATTCGATTCAACTTGTGCATCTGCATTCTCGGGTTCTGCCTGAGCACTAGTAGAATTCTCTGCTCCTTCTCCAGCAGTAGAAACCACTTCATCTTCCACGCGAGCTCTCTTATTTGTTCTAGCGTCACTTACAACATCTTCTACGTGTTCTTCTACTTCTTTATTTGCAACGTCCGTTCCATTTTCATCAGGCACCACCAGGTCGGGAATTTTTGCTTGGTGTTTCTCGCCGACGTTGATTTTGCCATCCACCTTGGACATGTACTTGCGTTTAGCCATGGTATATGCGCGCAGTGGTAGTAGTATAGTAGTTCGGGGTCAACGGGTTCTTAAAAAAAAAAAAAAAGGCAGTAGGGGTTCGGCTGCGACGTGGGGATATGTGTATATATATACTTACGTGTTATCTCTTCTCTTCTGTAACGCCTAGGAGAAAAATGGGAGTTGGAAAAAAAAAAAAACTTATGAGTCATGTACGTGGGTCAAGGCAGCACGGGTAAGATTATTATACACGGGCTGGGTAACCAACGTTTATAATAACTTAAAAAATGAATACCCTCCCCTCTAAACGTATTCTTAATCTTAAAGAGGTGATTGCTGCAGAAGCTTTTCTCTCCCTCTCTGTTAGGTGGTTTTTATTACTTGACGCGTGAACGGCAGGGGGGGGGGGGGGGGGGAAAAAAGAAAAAATCTACTTCAAAGTTCGAAATTAAAGAAAATAAAAAAGATTTAAACTAAAAAATTATTAACAGATTTAAAAAGCGGAAATATGCTAAGTTTACTTTGTAAGACTTGTAAAAAAAGAAAAAGTGGAGATCACGAAACAAAAAAAATTTGTCTGTTGAAGAAAAAATATGTGGTAGCAAAATAAAATATAATTTAAGTCAGCGAAGGTAAAAACAAAAAAGTTTTTTTAAAAATATTATTTTAAAAATTACATGTTTAAAATTTTGAAAAAAAAAAATAAAAAAAGCGATTTTTTGGATGACGTTAACGAATTTTATAGGATGCGGGACCATGGCAAGAGCAGCAAGCAGGTTGAAAAAAAATTATCAACTTTGTGATGGTGGGATGGACGACTGACCGATTTGACCTACTGTGTTTTTAAACTAACCACAACCAACCAACCGACTAAAAACTGAGAATGACAGCCTTAAATTTGCATTTTTTTTCTGTTCTTAAAAAAAAGGGAATCGCTTCTGCGTTCTCGTTCGCCACTTGTAGGGCGCACAACGGAGACGACTTTTTTTTTTTTTTTTTTTTTTGACGCCCTTTTGAAAAAGGAAGCTGTGGTGACGTTGTTGTGGTTGGTCCAGTCGGCGCCGCTGCATGCAGAAAAAGGCGACCCAAAAAAGATGCAAAAAAAAAAAAAAAAAAAACGCTGCCCATTACGTTCGTTACAAGGTGGCAAAGAAAAAAAAAGCGCGTCGAGCCAAAAACATTATTTATGGATGCATCCGTAATACGAAAATATTTACTTGAAAACTACCTCCATGCAGCGCCGGGGCGCAAGACGCCAAGCGCAAAAAACAAAAAAAAAAAAAAATATATCCCCATTTGGAGTTTCACCTCGAAAAAGGCACCCTGAAGGTCGCGTCGCTCTTATAAATGACGCCTCCCAAAAAGTCTTCCCCTGTCCAGGGCAACATTTTTTATTTTTAAAAAAAAGGGGGGAAAGAAAAAAAAAAAACAAAAATAATAAAAAAAAAAACAGAAATCAAAATAAAATAAAAAATAAAATAAAAACTAAAAAAAGGCCGAAACGCGGCTGTATAATGCCACCCAAAAACTTACATATAAACATTGTAGCGGCCATTAAAAATATATATATTTTTTTTTTTTATGTGAAAATGGGTTTAGGATGGAGATTGGCCCCACCGGCCATGCCTATTACAATATGTGTATTGAAACGACATACCTCTGCGCCGCACTTTTCGCGCCCGACAGAAGATTAAGCGTATTTTCTCCTTAACGTCTTTGGTTGAGGCAATTTTTTTCTTTCCTTCCCTCATATCACCCCTCTTCGCATGGTGAACACTTGATTGGGGATCCATGTAGCAGCTTGTGAAAAGCGGTCGTAATTATATATAACTGCTATTTTGTTCCACATGGAATGGCCCCACGAGGGTTTTTTTTTCTCCTTCACCATCGCCACGCTGTATACACTCTCTCTGTCATATGCGGTGGACTCAAATGTGTAAGGTATAATATATATTATATGTGTTCATGCCCCCACCACGTACCGCGGGGCAACAAAGTTTTACCACTCAAATGAACTGGCTAACTAGAACAACCTCCATTCCTTTGTTATGTCCCCACACTTGTTAAGGAATAAAAAAAAAAAAAAAAAAAAAAAAAAAAAGTCCCCCCAACGGGAGCATATTATATATAACACAAACAGATGGTAATTAGTTTAAGAAAAACTTAGAGTAGCACTTTGTGAAATTGTCGTTTCTTTCCACTTGCTCTTTTTTTTTTCTTTCTTCCTAATTGTGGTTACTTTTTCACCTGAGCGCCATTCCCCATGTAGAGGTTGCGCGACGCCCTTTTTTTTTTTTACTTACGAAAGAAGGGATGATCCCCATGTGAATAGCTGCATCGCTACAAACCCCCCACCATGGGTGATGTCAAGGAAGTAGAAGTGGAGGAGAAATGGAAACTACACAACGAGCAAGGTTAGCTGTGCAGAGGTCGGTGTGTAGTAATTGGTGAATGGATTCATCCGCTGTGTTGGCTGGGTTTCGCAAGAGATATAATAACCTTTCCCCTCTGCTCAAAAGTCGCTGCGCACACAACCCTCCATTTCTCCCCCCGACAGAACAACCCTCCATGCTGCAGACCCTATACGGCTCGATCATAGCCTCGACGCTCAGCAGAGTTCTGCTTTACCCACTTGACACAGTGAAAGTAAATAAACAAGTGGACACGAGCAACAGACAAGTGGGGGGTGCTGCCAGGCCAGCCAGCTATGCATGCACCTCCAATCGCCTGAACATAGGTAGAACCTGCTTTTTCCTCCCGGCCTTTATACAAAAGTTTGGATACAGGGGGCTCTACAGCGGTTTTGTGTAAGTGCGCACAGGAGAGTGGGGCAACGTCATGGGGGCATGTCTGATCCGTCTCACACGACTTAAGTCGCCCTTCACCCCCACCCCCTTTGCAGCTTCTCCGCCATGACGACCATCCCGGCGACGAGCCTCTACTTCTGCTGCTTCGAGTACCTCAAGTGGATCAAAATAAACTGGAACGACAAACTACGGGACGAGAAAACGGGGCCAGGACAAACTACCAACTCATTGAGTTTTGTGAATTACTTCACCATAGGTATGGCTCCTTCTTGGCCGTCTTCACCATAAGGCGTGGAAAAAAAAAAAAGGGGGACCTGCGGGAATCGCCTTCCCCTCTCTGTGCTGTGGTGGCCATCACACAGTGTTATTCCCCTCCCATTTTCTATTTCATTTCCCCCCCCTTACCGCTACCCGACATGCAGCTTTCCTGGCCGAGGCCATGTCCTGCGTCCTGTTCGTCCCAATTGATGTTATTAAGGAGAGGCTACAGGTGAGTAGGTCGATTAGTGCAGTACACCATCTCTCCTATACGCTTCTCACACCCCTACCATGTTGTCCCTTAACGTGGGGTCCCACATTTTTTTTTTTTTTTTTTTTTTTTTACCCTTTTCCTTTTTTCCCCTCATTTTGAAGGCGCAACGGTATTTGCAACTGAAGGAGTACAAGACGTCCTATCACCTGGTGAAGGATTTAATTCGCAAGGAGGGATTCTTCAGGGTAATTTTTACGCACTATGAAGAATGGATAATTGAATGGGGTTGTCTCCCCCTCCGTGGCAGTAACTAACTTCATGTGCTGCTTTTCTTTTTTCCCCCCCCCCTTCACAGATGTACAGAGGCTACATCTCTACCTGCTTAACCTATGGCATGTTTGGAGGCTCATTCTTCTTTCTGCAAAATGTAAAAAAAAGGGTCCACCCCGTTTCGGCGTGGCCAAAAGGGGATGCATATAACGAAGCAACCGAAATGAGCTGCACAAGGGGGGCGAAAATGTCTTATGAGTTTGTGACTGCCCGTTTTGTTCCCGTTTCGCTACCTGTATATAATACACACACATAAACACAAGTACTTTAACCCCCCCCTCTCCATGTCATTCTCCACGCTTTCATTTCTGCCCCCCACCCCCTGACGCACCAGATGGGAATGGACCTCATGAAAAGATTAGAAATCGAGACATCCAATTTTAACAGCCTCAAATTGAATCTAATTTGTTCGATGCTGTCTGGAATTATAACTTCCCCTCTTGAAGTAGTTAGGATAAGGTATTAACTTTTTTTTTTTTTTTTTTTTTGAAAAAAAGTTAACTTTGGGAGGTTTTTTTTTTTTTTTTTTTTTTTTTTTACCTGACCCGATCATACACTTAACAACAGAAGCATATTCACATCACTTGCAGTTACATTTTTCCACGTGCCCTCCTCACAATTTCTTCACGTTGCCCTTGTCGCATAAATCCACTAAGGGATTCTTGTACTTCTTGTCCAAGTCGTTTTGAAAACTCATGACG
>NW_012192703.1:25868-34592 GCF_000956335.1 Plasmodium fragile | reverse complement strand
TTTTTTTTTTTTTTTTATTTCTATAAGAAACAATTACAAATACCTTTTTTACGTTCATATGAATCTGCAATTTTTGCTCTTTTTTTTTAAAAGAAAAAAATATATTATTTCCTTAAGGTTCATTTGAGGACACAGGAGTATGCACATTTGCCCACATTGTGACGTGCGTTGTTTGCGTGTTGTTGCGCGTTGTTGCGCGTTGTGTTTTTCTTGTTTTTTCTTTCTTTTCTGGCAACGTTATGTAATAATGTAGGCCCCGCACATATGAACCCTTACGGGTGCGCAACGTGTAATTGCCGGAGCCTTTAACCGAAGTGATGGGTGTGAGCGCTAAACGTAAGTACTGCACGTGAATATAATGCGATTAGTTTTTTTTTAAATGTAAGAAGAATCCTAACGCTTAAGTTAAATGCACTTATAATTCAAGAGTGATTTTTCCGAGTGATTTATAGGTACATTGTATATTTTCCCATGAGTGAATATCACTTATATGTTATTAGTACATGAACATGCAATTTACTGGCCGACGGAATTTCTAAGTAAATAATTTCTTTCCGTTGTCTTTCAAATTTTGTGTACAAATTTGCTTAGTGGCAGAAAAAAAAAGGAAAAAGAAAAGTTGCTTCCATTATTTGAATATGGTCTAAGGAGAAAAAAAATGTGACCATGTTTTTTATAGAAGCGTGGTTCATCCGGTACATGAACCATGTAACACAAATTGGTTGGTACATTGAATACAGGAAAGGAAGTGTTTCACTGAAGGCACATATGATCCCTTTTTTTTTTTTTTTTTTTGTAATAATAGCACACAGTATCTGATACATGTTGGTACGAAAAATGTGTGGGCACTGAGGATCAAGATGTAGTAAGACGTGTTACATCAATTAGTAACACTGAGGTTTCAGGGAAACATGTGGCACCTGTCACAACGACATACATTATGGCACCAATTATTATGGCAGTGTTTGTCGTAGGAACAACTTATACACCCCTGCATCCTTATTCAGGTTTTCTCTAAACCTTCTGTAATAAGTCATCCACATATAATCCCCTTATATTCATAAATTGCGTATACACATCTACACTGGCCGTCGCTGATCGTCGTCTGCTACTGCTGCCGTCGTGGCCGCCGCTCAACGTCAACGAAGTGGGGCAGCGAAGAGGGTGCCGCGCTGTTCAGCGGTGCTGTTCCCCATCGTGTGCGTTGTTTCCCCCCGTGTGTGCGTGTTGTGGTGTGGCGGAATCCATATTCGGCAGTATGATTCGTATTCGGTCGTAGCCGTGTCGTACGGGCCGTATGATCCCTATTCGACCGTTTATCGGTAGCGGTCGTGTATTCGTATTCGGCCGTATCATCCTTATTCTTATGAATCGTCTTACTGCCTGCGTATTCTTATCTTCCATTTCTTTAATTTTGTCCTGAACTGCTTTCTTCGCTTTTTCTAATACCCCTTGTGATTTGTCCTTTATGTCCTTCTCCACGTTCTGCTTTTGCTCCTTTCCTGTTTCGGTCAAAATTTTATTGATATCGCGGTCTCCCTGTGGTGCGTCCCCCTTAATATAATTTTGCCAATACTGGCTACAGGGCATTTCCGTCTCCAGTGCCTGTATTTCTCCCAATATGTGTCCTTGTTCCATCAACCACTGTGCTATGCTCAAATTTACCGCTTCAACATTGTGAGTATAGCCCGTATACCCACACATTGTGCACTTTCCCTCTACAACGGGACCCTTTATGCCTGGAGGTGCTCCCGGTTTCTTCTCCCCCATTTGGTGCATTGCTGTATATGCATATTCGACGCCTCTATACCATTTTTGCTGGCCCTTACAATACATGTTCCGTAGTAAATGCCCAAAAACATGGGCCACTTCGCATCGCAGTCTTGCGTATAATTGTTTATCCTCCTCACTTCTCTCCTTCCCATGTTTATCCTTGTCCACTTAATCGTTTGCAAAGAACAATGCAAGTGTCATGAATCTACACCTTACTACGTCTGCTACTGTTTGTTCCTTATGGTACGCTTTCCCGTCGCCGAAATCATTCCAACCACTATTATAGCAGTTTGCCCCTATGGCATCCACGTTCTGTTCGTTGTTCTGCATATATGTCACAAATGCTGCCAACACTTTATTCAACGTTTCCAGTTCCTTATTCTGCGTTATGTGAATAGTAATAAAGAAATACGGAATCATACATTTCAGCTATACTGTGTCGTATGAATACACGTACAGCCACAAATAAGTATAGAATAATATGAATTTATTCTGCTTGAGCCTTTTATTTCTCTCCGTCTCTGTCTCTGGTCTTTGTTTTTTACTCTACCTTACATTATATGGATGCTGCACGTATAGTGCTGTTGCGCGCTGCCCACGCACTATTCTGTCCCCTTCACACTCGTGGTCCTCGGTGTTCGCCGTCTTCCCGTTCGCGTGCTGACCTCCTGCGGCAGCACCCTTACCACCGTTACCACCAGCACCAGGTGGTGCCATGCGGCTGGACCGCGTCTTCGTGGCCGTCGTGTCCTTGGTTGCCACCGGTTTCGCCGCTACTGGTTTGGCAGGTCTGCTGCCGGCTGCATTGCCGGATGATGATGGTGATGGTGCTGGTGTGGCCGGGGCGGGTTTGGCGCGGGCGGGCCCGTTGCTGCCCGCCGGTGGTCTTGGTGCTGGTGCGGGTTGTGGTACGTCGTCTCCTGCTGCTCCCTGTCCCGGTGGTGCCTGATCATTTTCGTTCTTTGGTTGACGAGGTGGTGGTGGTGTCGTTGACGGCTGAGTTGTGTTGGAAGCGCCATCCGGTTTTTTCTTCCCTTTGTCTTTGGTCTTGTCATCCCCGGAACCACCTGTCTGCGGTGTCGCGCCCTTTGCTGCAATAAAAAAGGAAGAAGGAAGTACAACGACAAAATGATACAAAACAGGACACCAGTGGTACAGAAAGAAGGGTCCGGGACGGTGGGGTCAGGTAGCGGCAGGGTACGGTTCGATCAGGTAGCGCCAGGGTGGGGGTGCGGCTCGATGCATGGGTCGGCTGCATGGGTCCAGGTGCACTCGGTGGACTGCGATGGACTGCGCACTCGGTGAACTGGGTGAGGCGGCAGCACGCGTACGGTGAGGTGGACTGTGCACTCGGTGGACCAAGGTGATAGCAGTACAACTTTTATTTGTCGCCGTCCCTGCTCGCCGATCCGTCATGTTTTCCCTTCTCCCTCATCCGGTGGCTCGTCCTGTCCATCGCCGCTTGTGCCTTGTTCTTGTGTGGCGGCGGCATCCGTGCGACGTCGTACGGTCCGTATACGCGCCGTGCGGGGCGTATTCGTGCTTTCTCCCATCGGTCCTTACCTGGCGATGCCTTTGATGGTGTGGTTGCTGCATTGGCGGCGGCTGCTTGTCCAGCGGCAGTCTGCGCGATAATTTCGTTTAATTCGTCTTTCACTTCCTCGATTGCTTGTTGTATTTGTTGCTCGATGTCTTCAGCTTTCTTTTCGTCTGCGTCTTCCACATCAGGATCCGTGGGTGCCGTCCCAGTTGACGCCCTTAATTGGTCCTGCTCCTTCTCCATTTCTGTCTGAACCTCGCCCAAAATCTTCTCTGCGTGCTGCTTTACTGTGTGTTTCATTTCGTCATCTGTCTTGTGTTCAGCCTCTTGGTCCTCTATTGCTCCGGCCTTTTTCAGTTGTTCCCTAGTCTTTACCTCCCTTCCCGTACACCCTTCGCCTATGTGTTCCTGCTCAATTTTCTTCTTCATCTGTTCATTCTGCTTTAGCCATGTCTTCATCTTATTCCTAATGTTCCAAGTGTTCAATTCTATAGTCTTGTACTTCCCCTTCTTACAATGCTGTTCCCTGACTTTATGCTTCAGCGCTCCCGATATTTGGTCCACGACGTACCATGCATAGTATGTACCCCACCAACCCTCGCATGTGTCTTCCCTCAGTATGTCTTGGTATATATCCGCTATTGTGCATCTTATTAGCCCCTTAATCTCTGTATCGTTCTGGGAGTTCCGCTCTATGTCTGTCTTTACTTCCTTAGTCCATGCATTTGCAAAATATATCGCTTGCGTCATGAGTCTGCATATAACTCTTTCTGTGCTCCTGCTCATTTCCCTTGGTCGGCGGTCTTTCTGGCCGTCCTCTATTGGATGCTCCCAGTATGCATTCTCACAGTTCTTAGCATTTTGGTACTCACTGTCATCTTTCATATCCGTAATAAAAATCTCCATTTGTCTTTTTATATCTTCCCATAATTTACCCTGTGGTTACCAGAATGCACATATATATGTGGTCTCACACTATTATTCACCAACCCTTGCAATCATTTAATTATAATTGGCCCTTGCTGCCTGTTACATGTAAATGTGCCGTATGCGGTATATATGAAGCAAGCACGTGTCCGACATGCTGGTGCCCTGTAGTATGCTGCGCTTATACACACATATGTGCTGCCGTGTGCACACCGCCGCACGCGGCTTGTATGTATATGAAATTACCTGATAAAGCGCATCATTTCCCGGTAGCTTCCTATCCTCTGCGTATTTTCTCAATATATCCCCTAATTCCTTAGCCGACATTGTGCTCCGTGCGCGATTAGCTCAAATATTACACACGTTAGTAATTTCCCAATGTCCCGCGTCAACTATATTAACCGTCACATGGCCGCTCTAGACCTTGTTCTATTTTTCCTTTACTACTGATGAGTAATTGCTGGCCTGAACACATAACATTCGAACTCTATAGAGAACAAAACAACTATCTGCCCTGTATGCAATCCCAGTCTTGCACTATTATTAAATGCCGCAGAAACCATATATGGGGCATGGCAGAGGAATAAATATAGAGCCAAAAAAACAAAAAACAAGAAAAAGAAAAAAAAAAAACAAAGAAAAAAAATTTAGTACTACTACTACCGTTCGCACGCAACGCGTCACGAATGCGCCAGCACCCGGTCTCCACGAAACGCCTTCACACACACTGCCTGTCTGTGTGCGTACAGCTAAAAACCGCAGTAATAACAACAACATCAATGCGGCTGCCGTCGTTGCTACCGTCGTTGCCGTCGCTGCGGTCGTCGGCGCATCCGCGTATACCGCATTGTCTCCCCGTGTACTACCGATTCGACGTAGTAGCCGAATGTAAGAAGGAGGAGAGATTGTCTCTCCGAGCAAACGCGTCGACCAACGCGGCCGGGTAAAGCACATTGTCGACGCGGCAGCCGAGTGTAAGCAGCAGGACGCTTGTCTCTCCGAGCAAACGCGGCGGAGTGTAAGACCGATTCGACGAAGGATTGTCCGAGTGTAAGAAGGATTCGACGACGTGGCCGAGTGAAGCGGTTCGATTACGGCGTTCGAGTAAACGATTCAACGACGTAGCCGCGGGAAGGACGGCGACAACGACGGTCGACGCATTGATGTTGTTGTTATACTGCGGTTTATTGTAGACCGGTGTAGAAAGGGGGGAAGCGGGGTGTATATTCATGACGCGTTGTGTGTGTACGGTAGTGTAGTAGTACTTTTTTTTTTTCCTTACCTTTTTTTTTTTTGTTTTTTCTTGTTTCCCTTTTTTCATTTCTTTTTTTCCTTCTTCCAAACCCCACGCTTTGTAGGATGTGTGATTAAATTCAGATAGGGCTTAGTTTGTTCATGGGACATGTTTCCGCAGGGAGCGTACAACGAAGATATATTCCATTCTCGAAGAATCTGAATAATAAGTAGTAGAATATTGTGCCGATATTATATTCAAGCCGTTATCTGAGAGATAATGATATCATTCGTTTCATTATATTGATTCATGATAAGGACAATATGTCGCATCAGACGTTAGGGGCTTTATTAGCACATTATGTGCTGACACGGGGTCTAGTTGATAACAAGGAGCAGTATAAGGTAATTTATTAAGACAAACAACGCGGGGCGTCGTGTACTTATAACAGCCTCTATATACGATAGTATATATACACGCCTGTATATATCATTGTACGAATGCGACGGTGCACTAATTCCATATTAATAATACATTGGACACCCACAGTTGTGGAGTACGTACAATAGTATGTGTACATATGAATATGGCAGACAGAGCTGCAGTGGCCAATTATGCACACACATATATGTACCTTCTGCGTCATACAGAGCAGCATATGGACAGATATAACAGTGCTACTCGCCGAATTTGTGGAATATATGGAAGATGAGACCCTAGACGACCTTGCAGCTAATTGTTTAAACAAGGGTTACACGCGTGAGGGCAACGCGACCGACTTCTTCGTAGCTAAAGTGGGCGATAGAATTATATGTACACTCATGTCACGAGCATTATTTTTCATGAATGAATGGCGAACGCTGTCCGGCGGTTCGACAAATAACGACACTCATAATGCAGCGTTGAAGGAACATATAAGGTGCGCCATCGTAAATATATTTATGTACATTTTGCTGGAATCTCCATGCAAAAGTCGAATGGGTGTATATTATGCATGGCAAACAATGAAAGAGCTGGAGACATATTCGCCTGGATTACTCACAAAGGGCACGTGCCGCCAGGGGGTGTTTACAGATATACAAATCGAGGAATTACAAATGGGGACAAAGATTAAGGCATGGTTACAGAACAATGGAACACTACAAGGCACAATTGGCGGCAACGCAATGAAAAGCACATGCACGCAAAGGATACACGAACTCGTAGGCGCAAAACGGGATGCACATGCCATGGATGCCAAAATACCACTGAAGACACACGAGAGGGACGTTATAAAGCAATTAGGGCAACAGATCAAGGTCTTGGTTCCGAAGGTGCAAAAAGAAGTAATGAAAAAGGCGCGGGAACTCCATACATCCACGCAGCCTATCGAAGACGAAGCCAGTAGCGATGTCAAGGATGACGCAAGTAAGGCAAGAGTATCGAACTCTGTCACAAGCGGTACACCAGCACAATCCGGCAACGTAGACGGCAAAGAATCGTCCACATCGGCCATATCAGGACCCGTAGGTAAGGACCGACGGGAGAAAGCACGAATGCGGACAAATATGACCGAAGACGGCCGAATACTCATGCGGCCCTCATATAAATCGTACGAATATGGATGCCACCACAACAACGCACACGCGGGGGGGAACTGCACACACAACGCCCGCAGCTGCACCACTTCGGTTGAGCCGCAACCGGCGATCAGTGTAGCCGAGGTGTGTGTGCCTGCGTGCGGCCGCGATGACTGTGTAGCGACGGAAGCGATAGCGGCGGCGAGGCACCGGAGACGAGATGAGGGATGCAGCGGGACGGCGCACGAGATGACGGCGACAAATATAAGTGTACTGCTACCGTCCACTCGTCGCCTGCTCCATACGACGCCGACGCCAACACCGTCGGCGCCCGCCCACTCACCCCTGTCTTCTTGTGTGTTCATCAATTTCGCTTTCTTTTAACAAATATCCACCCCTTCCCTTTTCTTAGGTACACAAGGACAGGGATCTTCCACCACACCAGCACCATCGGCCAAGGCAGCCGGCAGCGGAGCAGCAGCTGCCAAACCAGCACCAGCCAAGCCGAACAAGGACGGCAACGGAACAAACACCGCTGCCAAACCAGTAGCGCCGAAAGACTCGGTGGCAACAAAGGGGGTAACGGAGAAGACCGCAGAAGGGAATTGTCCATGGATGAGCATAGAGGACGAGAAGAGGAGGGAACTGTACGTCCTGGGTCCTCGTAGTGTAAGTTACAGTACGGGCAGAACGCAGGGAGGGATAAGCCAAAGAAAAACAGATACAGGATGAAGCGACAATTTATTCATGCTGCATATACATATATGAGGCTGTTTATACATGTGACCGGAAGACTGTAGGTAAAGTATAGACATAGCTACTTTTCTCTATTCTCATACATATAATACAGAGTGCAGCACTGGAAAAAATGAAGAGCATGCTAGGGGCATTTGCGGACTATATGGACAAGGACAAGTGGGACATGGAAGCCGTGGGTGCCAATTGTAATAATACAGGTTGGGATGATGTGGATGACCAGTACAGGACCCAGCAGACAGTAGCGGACGTAATACGGTGCAGATTCATGAGTGTAGCATTAGGCTTCGCAAATGGGTGGACAGCCACAAAGCAGGATAGGCACGACACAGTGAAAATGGATCCGGAAGAACAGAATACGCTGAGATGTGAAGTAACAAATGTATTTGGACATCTACTGAGACACAGATATTGTCCCGACCAGGAACACTGGCGAAGAGGTACAGAGTATGCTTTTCAAACATTCACGCAGATGAAGACGACGCCACAAGGTGGAGCTCCAGGCATTGAGGGTCCTGTTGTCGACGGACTGTGTACCATGTGTGGGTATGGACACAATAGGAAGCATATAGAAGCAGTAGATTTGGACATAGTAACCTGGTTAATGAACGAAGGGAAAATATTGGCAGGAATGGATAAAATAGAAGAAGGGGCTGAATGTAACACGAAGTGGAAGGAGTACACAGTTCACAAGATGAACAAGCATGGCACTGGAAAAGTGGACGAAACACAAATTCCTGAAATAAAGAAAGACGAGGAGAAACTAACGAAGGAGGCGGTGAAAACTATTGAAAAGGTTACAAAGGTAGTGGAACAGAAAATTCAAGAAATAGCAGGTAAGCACACGAATAGTAAGAATGCGCATAACAAGAACATACGGCCGCTACGAATATACGGCAGGTCCTCATGTAAACCATACGAATAGTACGGATGTC